>NW_018164744.1:635912-642884 GCF_001263595.1 Phalaenopsis equestris
TTGTTTTCTCTCTCACTCACTCTCCCACCCTTCCATTCTAGTTCTTCCTCACTTCTTTTTCTCTCTCTTTCTTTCAGTCATCTCTAACTCTCTCCCTCCCTTTATCTTGCTAACTCTCTCTCTTTCTCTCTCTCTCTCTCACTCACACACTCATCCACTGTATCCCTCCCTACCTCCATCCCTCCCTCCTTTTATTTCTCTACCTCTGTTGAATCTTCCACTTTATCTCCTTCCTCCCATGCTCTTTATTCCGCTCTCTCTCTCTCTCTTCACTCCCCCTACCCTCTCCTTCACTCTCTTGTTCCTCCCTCCTTTTCCCACCCCCTCTGTGTTTCTCTCCATGTTCCCTTCCTATCACTCGCACTCTCTCCCACTCCCTGCCTTTTTCCAACTATCTATCTTTGTCCTTGTTTCTCCCTCTAACCCTCCCTCATATTTCTCACTCCATATTTCTCCCACTCTCGTTATTTCTCACTCTCTCTTTTCCTTTTTTCCTCCCTCTCTCGTTATTTCTCACTCTCTCTTTTCCTTTTTTCCTCTATCATGTAAGAAATGGAGAGAGTAAGAAATGGAGTAAAAGTAAGAGAGAAAGAGAGAAAGAATAAGAGATAGGGAGAGAAGAAAGAGGGAGATGAATAAGAAAGACAGAGAGGGAGAGAGAGAAATATATCAAGTGCGAGAGAGATGCGCAAGTGTGCGAGTAATGGAGATAAGGAGTGGCTTGAAAGGGATAGGGATAGGTAGAGAGTGCGAGATAGAGGGAGTGGGAGAGATAAGAGAGAGCGAGGTAGGGTGAGGGAGAGTAAATGAAAGAGATAGAGAGAGGATAAGAGATAAGGAGAGAGATCTAGTAGATTAAAAGTAAAAGAGAAAGAAAGAAAGGATGAAAGATAATGAGAGAAAGAATAAGCGATAGGGAGAGAGATAGGTAAAGAGTGGCTTGAAAGGGAGAGATAATGAGATTGAGGGAGAGAGAGTGCGTGTGAGTGAGGGAGAAAAAGGTAAAGAGTGGCTTGAAAGAGAGAGAGATAGGTAGAGTGCGAGATAGAGGGGGTGAAAGAGATGAGACAGAGCGAGGGAGGGTGAGGGAAAGTAAATGAGAGAGATAGAGAGAGAGAGTAAGAAATGGAGTAAAAGTAAAAGAGAGAAAGAATAAAAGATAAGGAAAGAAAGAATAAGCGATATGGTGTTAGAGAGAGCTAGGAAGAGGGTGATAAGAGGTTAAGTGGGAAAGGTTGTCGCTGAGGGATAGACCGAGTGGGAGAGGGACGTAAGGAGAGATAGAGAGACTAGACTGAAAGAGAGGGGGGATAGAGGGAGAGTGAGAGTGAGATAAAGGGAGGGAAAGAGAGAATGAGAAAGAGAGGGAGAGAAAGATTTAGAGAGTAGAGAGAGTGAAATAAAGATAATGTGAGAGAAAGGGCGAGAGAGGACGAGGAAGGTAGAGAGGGAGAGATGGAGATGGAGAGTGAGGAGTGGCACAGAGAAGAGTGAGAGAAGGAAATTAAGAAAAAAGAGAGTGAAAAAGAAGAGAATACGAAAGAGATAAAGAGGAGTGAGAGAAGATATAGAGTAGAGATAGAGTGATAAAAAAGAACAGAGTGAGAGAAAGGGAGAAAAAATGGGAGAGAGGAAGGGATGGAGTGGGAGTGTGAGATTGAGGAAGGGTGAGAGGAAGAGAGGGGGAGAAAGATGAAGGAGTGACAGAATAGAGAGAGTAATGAAAAAGAGATCTCAATAGAGTGTGAAACAAATAGAGAGATATGGAGGGAGAAGAGAAAATATAAGAGAGAAGGAGAAAGAGAGTGAGGGAGAGAGAATGAGAGAGGGTGAGAAAGGGATAGTGGTAGGGAGAGGGGAGAGAGTGAGAAGAAATAGAGTGTAAGAGTGAGAGAGAGGGTGAGAGAGAGAGAGAGAGAGGCAGAGAAAGGGATTGAGAGCAAGATAAGGTAAGACAAACTGAGATAAAAGAGAGAGTAACAAAAAGAGTGAGGAGAGAGTTACAAAAGAGGGAGCGCAATAGAGAGAAAGGCGAGAGGGAGAGAGAAGGGGCACATGACTGAGAGAGATAGAGGAAGGGAGAGAGAAAGAAGAGAGATAGAAATGAAAGGGGAGAGGAGCAAGTGAGAGGGGGAGAGGGAGGGAGCTAGAGAGAATAGGAAAATAAATGGGGAGGGAATTTGAAAGTGATTTAGCCCAAGAGAGAGATATAGAGAAAAAGTTATAGAATAAGAGAGAGACCATGAGGGAGGGAGGGTTGGAGAGGGAGAGAAAGAGGAAGAGATGAGAAAGAGTAAGAGAGAGGTGGAGGGAGAGTGATAGAGAGCTGGGGAGAGTAGGAAGAGAGAGAGCATAAGTGTACTCGAGAGGGAGAAAGATAAAGTGAGAGAGAGTGAGTGAGCAAAGCAATGGAGATGGGAAGATAGATTGCAAAAGAAATAGAGGGCAAGAAAGGGAACAGATAGAAAAGAGAGTTAGAGAGAGATAGGGAGATAAAGGGAGAATGAGCAAGAGAGAGAGGGAAAAGGATGGAAACAAGAGTAAGAGAGAGGGAAGAGAGAAAGGTGTAAGAGATAGTAAGAGAGGGAAGTGAGAGAGTACAAAGCATTAGGGAGAGAATGAGAGTGAGGGAAAAAGAAAGAATGGAAAGAGATAAAGAGAGAGTGAGAAGGAAGGAGAGAGATAAAAGCAGAGCAAGAGAAAGAAAGAGGGGATGAAGAGTAAGATAGAATGAGACACAAATAATGAAGAGAGATAGATAGATAAATGGAGAATGAGTTAGAGATGAAGAGCATGCAAGAGAGAAAGATTGAAATAAACGGGAGATAGGGGGTATGGAGCAAGAGAGTTAGAGGCAAGGAGGGAGGTAGGGTCGGAAGGAGGGAAGAGAAGGAAAGGGAGGAGAGTAGAAAAGGGTGGAAAAGAAAGGAACATATAATTGAAAGAGATAAAAGAGATATAAAAAGTGTGAAAGAGAGAGGAAATAAAAGGTAGATAGTCGGAGTGAGCGAGAGTAAAGTGAGTGAGAAAGGGGGAGAGCCAGAAACAAAAGTAGGGACATGAGAGATTGCTCGTGAGGGATGGAGAGAGGGTGGGAAGGAAGGAGAGAGATAGAAAGAATAAAGAGACATAAAGTGAGAGAGGAGGGAGGGAGAGGGAGTGGGAGAGATGGATATAATGAGAAGATAGATCAAAAAGAGAGAGAAGAGATACATAAAAGGGAGGAAGTAAAACAAGACACTTAATGAGAGGGGACAAGGTTGGAGATAAAGAGAGAGGTGAGTGACTGAGGGGAGAAGAGTGAGAGGGAGTGAGTGAGAGAGACAAAAGAGGAATAGAAAGATGAGAGAAAAGAGAGAATAATAAAATAAGGAAGACATGAGAGTGAGGATGTTATCCAAGATAGAAGGGAAGAGGGAGGGAGGGAGTGAAGAAATAATGGAAGACAGAAGTGACTGAAAGGCAGAAGTGAGTGAAAGGCAATGAGGCAGTGAGAGGGAGAGAGGAAGAAAGATAAATGAGATGAAGGGAGGGAGAGAGGGAGTGGGAAAAGGTGAGTAGAGGAGAGAGTGTGTGAGAAAGTGAGACAGAGTTAGTGAAACAAAGAGAGATAGAGAGAGCTAAGTTGAGAGAGAGAAGAGAGAGCAAGTAAAGAGAGAGAAGGAAAAGAGAGAAGTGAGAGACAGATAGAAAGGAAGAATTAGAGGAGGGAGATCATGAGAGAGAAAGAGGGAGGGTGTGATTGCAAGAATGGGTAAGAGAGCATGTGATAGAAGAGAGAGCACTAGGAATAATATAAGGGAGAGGGACAGAAGTCTAAGTAAGATAAAGAGATTGAAGAGTGTGAGAGTGATAAGGAATGACAAAAGGGAGATATAGAGAAAGGGAGAGAGAGATGGAATTTTAGCAAGAGAAGGAGAAGGAGAAAAAAGAATGAAAAGTAAGTGAGAGTGAGAGACAAGGAGAGGGGCTGTAAGAGAGACTAAGGGATGAAGGGAGATAGAGAAAGAGGGAATGAGAGAGAGAGAGGAATTGGAAGGATAAGGTGAGAGAGATTGAAAGAGGAATGGAGAGAGATGGGGAGGAGAGAGAGCGAGTGGCAGAATGAAGTGAGGATAGGAGCAAGGGAAGGAGATATAATAATTGAGAGATAATAGGAAATGAGAAGGAGGGAGAGAGAAAGCAAGGAGGGTGGGAGAAATATGTATAGAGATAAAGAATAGAAAAAAAGCTAGAAAGATTAAAAGAGAGAAACAATAGAGTGGGAGAGAGCGAGAAAGTGAGCGTAGGAGCTAGAGATTGTGATAGAGGGAGAGTGAAAAACGCTAGAAAAATAGGATGAGAAGTGAGAGAGAGAGAGAGGGAGGGAGAAGAATGGGAGTGTGGGATGAAGGGCGGGAGGAAGGGAGGGAGAGAGAGAGACCATGAAACGATAGAGCAAGAAGGTTAGAAGGTGGAGAGAGACCATGAAAAAGATAGAGCAAGAGGGATAGAAGGGGGAGCGTTATAGAGAGAGTAAGAGAGATGAGAAATAGAGTGAGAGAGCGAGAGGAGGAGATAAAGTGATTGAGAGTGAGAGAGCGAGAGGAGGAGATAAAGTGAGTGAGAGTGAGAGATATAAAGAGAAGTTAGAAATATAAAGGAGAAATGATACTTAAAAGAGAAGAGAGAGTGGAGAGAATGGAGAGATATGTAAGGAAGGAGAGAGGGAGAGAATGAGAGATAGGGGAGAGAGTGTGAGAGTGGAAGAGTGGAAGATGAGAGAACAAAGAGAATAAGGGAGGAAAATGAGAGGGAGAAAAGATGGAGAAATTGAGTGAATGAGATTGCAGGAGTGGGGAAGGTAGAGAATAGAGTTTGATAGAGTTTCAGACGCCATGGAAAAGAAAGCAAGGGAGAGAGAGAATAAGAGAGAGGGAGGGTGAGATAGGGAGAAGGAGAGTGAAAGGGAGGGCATCAAGGTGTATGATGAGAAGAGAATATAGAGAAATGTAGTCAAAGAGATGAGGAGGGAAAAGAAGAGAGAGAAAAAAAGAGAGGGCAAGGGAGAGAGAGATAAAAAAAGAGCAATGGAGAGTGAGAGAGGGAGAGCCAAACAATGTTTAGCAAATAAATGATAGAGAGGAGGAGAGAGTGGCTGGGAGGCCACCTAAGAGAGAGAGGGAAAAAGGGGATAAGAGAGTGTGTGGGTGAGAGCAAGCAAGATAGAAAGGGGAGGAGGGAGGAACACGGAGAATGAGAGGGAAAAAGAGAGTAGGGGAGAGAAGGAAGAGAGAGAGGTAATTAGGGAGGGATAATTAAACAAATAAGGAGGTTAAGAGAAAGAAAGTAAGAGAGAAATGAGAGAGGGAGACAATAGGGATAGTGATAAAAGAGAGAGGAAGCTGGGAGATGCTGGTGATTGAAAAATGGTAAAAGAGAAAGAACAAAGGAAAGATGGGGATAGAGAGACTAAAAGTGAGAGTAATAGTGAGAGAGAGAGCAGTAGAGAGAGGGAGGGAGCAAGAGAGAGATATTTTGAAAGGAGAAAGAATTGAGAGAGAGAGAGAGGGACGTAAATATATAAAGACATGAGAGAGATGAGAGAGTAGGGAGGGAGTGAGTACAGAGAGTGGGAGAGAGTGGGAGAGATAGGGAAGAGACTGGATAGAAAGAGAGAGATGAAAGGCTGAGCGCGTGATAGAGAAGGTCGAAGAGACAAGGGGGAAGGAGGGAGGGAAGGAGGGGGCACAAGAGAATGAGAGAGAGAGATGTAGGGAATGAGAAAAGAGCTCGGGAGAGAGATAGAAACAGAGGGAGAGAGAAAAGGAGAGTGTGAGAGAATTAGAGTGTGGTGTGTGGTGATAGAGTTGAGAGAGAGGTGAAAAGGGATGGAGGGAGGGAGAGTGAGATAGAGAGAGGGAGGGGAGATAGAGAGAGGGAGTGAAAGAAAGAGGAATGGAGAGCGGAGAAAGTATGATAAAGAGAGAAAAGACTATTAATTGAGTAAGAGAGACAACATGAAATAATAGAAGAAAGAGTGAGAGAGATAGATTGATAAAGCAAGTGAAAGAAGTGAAAGAAAGCAAGTGAAAGAGACAGAGATAACGAGGTGGAGAGAGGGAGATAGAAGAGAGATAATATAAGAGCTAAAGAGGACGAGAGAGAGATTAAGAGAGGGAGTAAAAGGGAGAGTGATATATTGAGAGGTAGGGGAGAGGTGGAGATAGTGAGGCATAGAGAAAGAATAAGATACGTATGGAGAGGAAGAAATGAGACGAAGGGTCAGAGAGGGAAATAAAGAGGTGAAGGTAAATAGAGTTAAAATAGAAGGGAGAGAGATCAGTATAGAGTGGAGAGAGATGGGGTGGGAGAGAGATCAGTATAGAGTCGAGAGAGATGGGGTGGGAGAGATAAGAGAGAGAGGGAGCGAGTGAGGGATAATAGGTGAGAGAGAGAGATGGAGTGGGAGAGATGAGATAGGGATGTTAAGAGAAGGAGAGAGAGATTTGAGGTAAAGAGTGGGGGAGAGATAGAGGGAGGGAAAAGAAGGAGAGAGATATGTAGAGAGATAAGGCAGAGATGGTAAAACAGAAAGGGATAGAGAGAGTATGATAAGTGGTTGAAAAAGAAAAGTGAGGAAGGGTCAGACAGAATGACGGAGAGTGAGGGAGAGAGAGAAGAGAGAGAGTGAGTTGGGGAGGAGAGTGAGTTGGGGAGGGAGTGAGGGTGGGTGAGAGTATGAGAGAGGGAGAGAGAGATAAAGGGATGGATGAAGAGTGGTACAGATAGTTTGGTGGGAGAGAGGGAAAGACTGAGGTAAGACAGAGAGAGAGAGAGATAGAAAGGGAGAGAGATAGTTAGAGATTGTAAGAGAGGGGTGTGGAAGAGATGAGAGAGAGCAAGAGCAACTGAGGGAGTGCAAGTGAGAGAGTGAAAGAAATGGAATTAGAGAAAGAGAAATATAGAGACAAGAGAAAGAGAAAGAAAGAT
>NW_018164744.1:643059-644753 GCF_001263595.1 Phalaenopsis equestris
AGAGAGAAAAGCGAGTGACAGAGAGTGAGAGAGTCATAGAGAGTGAGAGAGAAGATAAGAGAGAGATAGAGCAAGAGAGTGGTAAAAAGAGAGGGAGGGAAGGAGAGTGAGATAATGAGATAAAGGATGTGAAAGATGGAGGGAAAGCGATATAGTAAGAGTGTGGGAGTAAGGGAGGGTTTGGGGTAGAGACGATAGAGAGACGAGAGAAAGAGAGAGAGACAGAGGAAGACAAAGAGAGAGATAGATGGGAAGAGTGAGAGAGAGATAGAGGGGGGGAAAGAGAGAGGAAAAGAGAAAGAAAGGGAGAGCAGGGGAGAGAGAGTTAGAGAACAAAGAGAAATTGAGAGAGAAAATGAGAGGTAGAGAGAGAAAGATAAGATAAAATGTATGAGAGAAGGTAGAGAGAGTAGAGAAGGAAGGGTGAGGGAATTAGAGAGAGGAAAGAAGATAGAGAAGAGGAGAAAAGGGGGCGCAGAGAGAGGCGTTTGAGGGTTGTAATGAGGTGTAGATTGAGAAATAGATAGAGAGTGGGAGAGAGGGCGAGAAAGAGAGAAATAAGGAGAGAGAGACAAAGTGAATGAGAGAGAGAGAGAGAGAAGATAGGGTGAGAGATGATAAGAGAGGGATAGAGCAAGAGAGAGGCAAGAGAGTGGGAGGGAGGGAGAATGAGATAAAGAGATAAGGGAATTAAAGGAGGGAGAGAGTGGGATTGTGGGAGGGAGGGAGGGAGAGTGCGATAAAGAGATAAATGAATTGAAGGAGTGAGGAAGAGTGAAGCAAGTTAGAGTGAGAGGGAGATGATTAATAAAGATAGAATTAAAAGAGAGAGCAAGAGAGTGAAGGAGAGAGAATGCAAGAGAGATAGAATGAACAAGCAAGTGAGAGAAACTGAGATAGGGAGTTTGAGAGACGGAGAGAGAGATGAGAGAGTTAAAGGGTGGGGGAGAGTTAAAGGGAGGGGAAAAAAAGAGAGAGATATGTAGAAGGCAAGGCATAGATGGGAAAAGAGAAAGTTTTAAATAGATAAAAAAGAGGTAGGGTCAGACTGAATGAAAGAGGGTGGGAGAGAGAGAGTGAGCTAGGGAGGGAGGGAGGGAGAGAGTGAGAGTGAGGGAGAGAGATAGAGAGAGGGATGTAGAGAGGTAGGGAGAGTGGGAAAGATTGACGTAAAATAGAGAGAGAGATAGAAAGGGAGAGATATAGGTAGAGATTGCAAGAGAGGGGTGTGGGAGAGATGAGAGAGAGCAAGAGCAACTGAGGGAGAGTATGTGAGCGAGAACGAGCAATGGAATTAGAGGAGAGATAGAGAGACGAGTGAAAGAGAAAGATAGATGGAAATAGAGCTAGAAAGAGTAAGAAAAAGGAGATAAAGAGATAGAGAGTTAAAGAAGAGAGAAGAAAGAATGACAGTGGTTGAGAGAAAAAGAGAGAGAAAATGTATGAGAGATCATAGGGAGAGTAGAGAAGGGAGGGAGAGAGAAATAGAGAGAGGAAAGGAGGGAGGGGGAGAAAAAGGGATGTAGGGAGGGAGGGAGTGTTTGAGGGTTGGAATGAGTGAGGGAGAGATAGAGAAAGAGACATAGAGTGGGAGAGAAGGCATGAAATTGAGCGATAGAGTAAAAATCGAGTGACAGGGAGTGAGAGAGTCATAGAGAGTGAGAGAGATGATAAGAGAGAGATGGAGCAAGGGG
>NW_018164744.1:644884-647740 GCF_001263595.1 Phalaenopsis equestris
AGGGAAGAGAGAGAGAAGGGGGGGGGGAAAGAGAACGAGAGGGTGAGAAGGAGATAGAGAGTTAGAGAACAGAGAAAGATTGAGAGAGATTAAGAAAGATCAGGAGAGATAAAGCGAGAGAGAGAATGGTTTGAAGAAGATAAAGAGAGTAGAGAAAGGACGGAGAGGGAAATAAAAAGAGGAAAAAAGATAAGGAGGGGGAGAAAGAGGGACATAGGTAGGGGGTTTTTGAGGGAGAGAGAAAGTAGATAGAGTAAGAGAGATAATAAGAGGTAGAGAATGATAGATAAAAAGAGCAAGCAAGAGAGGTAAATAGTGAGGGAGGGAAGGAGAGTGAGACACGAAGAGAGGAAGTGAGGGAGGGAGGGAGGGGAAGAGAGTGGAGAGAGAGAGGACTAATAGAGAGAGATTAAGAGTGAGATTATAAAAGAGAAGGAGAGAAAGTGAGAATGATAGAGTGCTCAACCGAGTGAGAGAGACACAAAGAGGGAGGTGGAGAGATGAAGGGAGAGAGATAGAGTAAAAGGGAGAGGAGAGATGAGGATAGAGTGAGGGATAGAGAGAATAAGATAAGTATGGAGAGAGAAAAGAGAGGGTGTGTCAAAGAAGGATTAAAAGAGTCGTGGAGAGAGAGAGTGACTAAGAGAGATTAAGGGAGGGAGAGAGAGTGTGTGTGAGAGAGGGAGAGAGAAATAAGGTGATGGAGAGAGAGTGTGTGTGTGAGTGAGGGAGAAAGAGGTGAAGAGTTGCTTAAAACATAGAGAGATAGGTAGAGAGTGTGAGAGTGGTGGGAAAGATGAGAGAAAGTGAGAGAGAGTGAGGAATAGTAAGTGTGTGAGCGAGAGAGAGAGAGAGAGAGAGCAAGAAATGGAATAAAATTCAATGAGAAAGATAGAAAGGAATAGAGACAGGGAGAGAGTTTAGAAAAAAGGGAGACAGATATAGCAATAAGGTGTGAGAGAGAGCTAGGAAGAGGGCGATAAGAGGCTAAGAGTGAAAAGCTGTGGGTGATGAATAGAGAAGAAAGTAGGAGAGAGAAGAGAGAGCGGGAGATGTAGAATGAAAGAGTGGGAGGGAGAGAAAAAAAAATTTGAGAGAAGAAAGTGAGAGAAAAAGGAGGGAAATAAAGAGAAGAAGGGAGATCGAGAGGGAGAAAAGAGGGACGTGAGGTGGGAGTTTTTGAAGGTTAGAATGGGGGAGAGATATAGGGAGATAGAGAGTGAGAGAGAAAGAATATAGAGTGAGAGAGATATAAGAGAGAGATAGAAAGAGAAAAAGAGTGTTAGAGAGGGATAGGGGAGGAGTGAAAGAGAGAGTGAATATAAAAGATAAATAGAGAGATACACAAGAGTGATGGGGAGAAGAGAGAGACCAAGAGAGAGTAAGAGAGAGGGAGAGGAAGAGAAATAGAAAGAAACATTGAAAATGAGAGAGAAAGATAGAGATAAGAGAGATAGGGAGAGGAAGGGATAAAGAGGTAAAGAGAGCGAAGGAGGGAAATGGGAATGAAGATAGGAAGGGAGAGAGAGAAGGATAAAGATAGAGTGATGAAACATGGGAGGGAGAGGGAGAGAAAGGACTAAAGTGACGAAATTAGAAAGAAGGTAAGGAGGGCAGAAGAGAGAGAAAGAGAGTGAGAGATGGAAGGAAAGAGATTGAGAGAGAAAGAAAGAGAGGTAAGAGAGAAAATGAAAATGGGAAAGATAGAGAGTGATAGTGTGGAAGAAAGAGCTAGTGAGAAGTAGAAAGAGAAGAGAAAGAAAGAGAATGGAGATAGAGATGGAAAGGGAGAGGGATGGAGTGAAAGATAGACAGAGATAGAGAGTGCAAAAGATGGAGTGCGAGAGAGGAATGGTGAAACTGTGAGAGAGAGAGGGATGAAGTTAAAGAGAGAGAGACTGCAAATGATGGAGAATGCGAGAGGGATAAAGTGAGAGGGAGAGTAAAGAGAGGAGTAAAAGAGAGAAGGTAGACAAAGCGAAGGATTAAGAGAGGGAGAGAGAGAGGGTGAGGGAGTGAAAAATAAGAGAGAGAGAGAGAAAAAAAAGATTGAGAGTAAGAGATTGATATAAATAGTGAGAGTGAGAGAAAAGAGAGCATAAGAGAGAAAGAAAGAGATAGGGAAAGTTTGAGAGAGATGGCAAGTTACGAGTGAGAGTTAGAGCTTAGAGAAATAAATGGAGTGAGAGAAGAGAGAGAGAGGCAAAAGAAGATTCAGAGAGTAGAGAGTAAATAAAAGATGATGTGAGAGAAAGGGAGAGAAGGGGAAGGGAGAGAGGGAGGGATGGAGATAGAGAGCTAGGAGTGGGACAAAGAAGAGTGAGAAAAGGAGAACAAAAAGTACGAAAGAGATAAAGGAAAGAGAAAGAAAGTATGAAAGAGATAAAGAAAAGCGAAAGAAGATATGGAGTAGAAGATAGAGTGAGTAAAAATAAAGGAGTAAGAGAAAGGGTGAAAACATTGGAGAGAGAGGGAGTGTGAGATTGAGTAAGAGCGAGAGGAAGAGAGAGAGGGAGAAAGAGGAAGGAGTGAGAGAATAAAGAGAGTATACAAAAAGAGAGATCTCACCAGAGTGAGATATAATTATAGAGATATGGATGGAGAAAGGAAAGATATAGAGAGAAAGATAACAAGAGAGTGAGGAAGCAAGAGTGAGAGAGGGTGAGAATGGGATAGTGGAAGGGCGAGGAGAGAGTGTGAGAAGAAATAGAGCGTAACTGAGAGAGAGAGAGAGAAAGGGATTGAGAGCTAGATAGGCCAAGAGAGGGAGAGACAGAGAAAGGGATTGAGAGCAAGATAAGGCAAGAGAGAATGAGATAAAAGAGAGAGTAAGAGAAATGAGTGAGGAGAGAGAGA
>NW_018164744.1:648244-651902 GCF_001263595.1 Phalaenopsis equestris
TAGAAATAGTAGAGAGAAGGTGAGAACAAGGCTGAGGGAGCATGAGAGAGAGAGAGAGAGATCAATAGTGGAAGCTATTGTGTGAAGGACAAAGTTAGAGCACGAGAGAGATAAATGGTGGAATGGGAGTAGAGACAGACGAAGGGAAGGTGAAAGAGAAATATAAACAATATAGAGGGAGGTAAAAGAAAAATATAGGGTGAGGAAGAGAGATGGTGAGAGGACTGCAAAGTAGAGAGCTTAAGAGAGGGACGAAGGGAGGCAACAAATGAGGGTGTGATAGAATAGAGAGAAGATGGAGAGAGTTGGAAGAGAGTGAGAGGAAGATAGAATGTAAGTGTGAGCAAGAGAAGATGAATACAGGAGAGGTATCCAAATAAATTATGGAGAGTTGGTAAGTGGAAAAGCAAGTGTGTGTGTGTGTGTGAGGAGAGAGAGAGACTGAGGAAGTGAGATAGATATAGAATGAGTGAGAGAGAGTGTAGAGGGAAAGGAAAATGCAAGCAACCAAGAGAGATAGTGAGAGAGAGATGAAGATAATGAGAGAGAGAATGAGAGAGAGTGGGAGATTTAGAGAGAGATATAAAGATAATGAGAGAGAGAACAAGAGAGAGTGAGAGAAAAAAGAAAGAAAAGATAGTAGGAAAAGAGAAAGGGAGGTGTTGGGAGAGGGAGAGAGACAGTGATAGAGCGAGAAAGAGAGAGAGATAGTGAGAGGGAGAAGAGAGAGAGAATAGAGAGAGAAAAGAGATATAGAGTAAGTAAGAAAGAATGATTTATAGAATGAAGGAGATAAGGGAGGGAGAGTTAGAGTAAACAAGAGAGGGGGAGGGAGAGGGAGAGGGACAGAGAGTTAAAGAGAGGATGAGAGGGGCAAATAGAGACAAATGAGTGAGGATATGAAGCAAAAAGGGGAAGTTAAAGAGTGGGAGAGATGGGAAGAGAGAAGAATTAACAAAAATATGAAGCGAAGAAAGGGAGAGAGGCGTTGGGAAGTTTTGGAGGTATGTATGAAGGTAGATTGGGGTAGGGATAGAGAGATAAAGAAAGAGAGAGTGAGTGGGAGTGGGAAGAGAGAGGTAGAGCAAGAAGTGAATTTGAGAGAGCGAGTGATAGAGAATGAGAGAAGAGAGTCAGAGTGTTAATAAAAGAGAGGGGGAGAGAGGGAGGGTAAGAGAGCAAATTAGATAGAGAGGGAGCGATAAGTCAAAGGGAGAGTAATAAAGCTAGATAGAGGCAGAAAGATAAAGAGAGGGAGAATTATAATGAGATAGAGAGAGGGAGAGAGAGAATGAGAGACATATAGAAAGAGAGAGAGAATAAGAAAGAGGGACAAAGGAATGGAGAGAGATAAAGGCATAGATAGAGGGGGAGAGAGAGTGAGAGGGAGTGAGCGGCAGAGGGAAGGGAGAGAAAGAGAGGGAGATTGAGAAATATATAAAGTTTTGGAGTAATAGAGTGAGAGAAATTTAGAGATAAATTGAGAAAGAGTGGAGTAAGAGTGAGAGGGATAGAAAGAAAAAAATAGCTAGATGTAGATGAGCAAGAGAGAGGAGCAAAAGTGAGAGAAATAAGGAGGGAGTGATGGAGACAGAGGGAAGAGAAACATAAAAAAAGATAGAAAGAAAAAGGCAGAGAAGTAGGGAGAGTGAGAGAAGAAGAGCAAGGGGAAAGAGAGAGGAAAAGGACAAGAATGAGACGTAGATAGCTGGAGGAGAGAGGGAGGACGAGAAAGAGGGAGGGAAATATAAAAAAGGAGAAGAAAGGATGGGGGAGCTGCAGAGAGTGCCAAATTGAGAGGGAAAAGGGGTTATGGAGAGTGGGAGTGAAAGATTGAGAAAGAGAGTGAGAGTTTTTGTGAGAGGAAAAGAAGGAGCGAAGAAGAGAGACGAAGAGAGAGTGTAAGCATAAAAAGAAGAGAGAATGGTAAGCAAGAGAAGGGAGAGGGAAAAAGAGAAAGGGAGGAAAAGAGAGAGATAGAGAGAAGGAGGGAGGGCAAAATATAAAATGGAGAGAAGATAGTGAGCCGACTAGGGATAGAGAGAAAGAAAGTAAAAGAGCAAGGGAAGTGACGGGGAGTGAATGAGTGTGATAGGGAGAGAGCGACCAAGGGAGAAGAGAGAGAAGGAAATTAAGGAGAGAGGGAGGGATGAGAGAGAAAGTGGAATAAGGGATGAGAGAGAAAGTGAGAGAATGTCAGAAATAAAGAAAGATTGCAGAGAGGTTGAAAGAGAAAGGAAAGTGGAAGGGAGCATGAGAGAGAATAGAGAGAAAGAGAGACCAAGAGAGAGAGGCGGAGGAGATTTAGAGAGTGAGAAGAGAGAGAGAGAGGTGTAAGAACAAGAGTGATATTATAGAGACGGTAGGAGAGAGCGAGGGAGAGATATAGAGGAAGATTAAGTGAGGGGAAGAGAGAAGAGAGGAGATTAAGATTGTGAGTGCAAGCAAAAGAAAGCGGGAGAGAGCAAGGGTGAGACAGAGCAAGCAAGAAAGAAGGAGGGAGGAGAGAGATATTAGGGATAAGGAGGAGGAAGGCCAGAGGAGAGATACAAAAGAGAGAGAGAGAGAGAGAGAGAGAGAGAGAAGGAGGGACATAGAGAGCATCAGATAGAGGAAAATAAAGAGAGATTGTGTGTGTTAGAAAGAGGGAGAGCTCAAAATATAATGAGGGAAAGGATGAATTAAATGAGAGAATTTATAAATAGAGAGTGAGAGAGAGGTGATGAGAGAGAGGGGGAGAGAGAGTGAGAGAAAGAGAAGGAGAGTTAAATAGGACAAGAAAGGGAGAAATGGGGAGGCTAAGAGATGTTGAGAAAGAAGAAGAGAGAGACATATAGATGAGAGATAGATGAAGGGATTGAGAGGAAGAACGGGAAAGAGAGATAGAGATTGATGGGAGAGCTAGAGAAATGAGTGAAGATAGCGACAAACGAGAGTGTACGATAATGTGAGAGAGAGAGGAAAAGTTGAAGATAAAGTGACAAAAGGGAAAGAAAAAGTGAGGGGTGAAGAGGGATAGAAGGGGGAAGAGATTGAGTAGGAAAGAGAAAGGGAGGAAGAGAGAAAGGATGGGAGAAGAAGAGGGAGAGATAATAAAGTGGGTAGAAGGGCTAGAGGGAGGAAGAGAGACGGGATGGGAGAGGGAGAAGGCGGAAGAGAGAGTGGGCGGGAGAAAGAGTGGACTAAGTGCGAGAAAGAGGTATTAAGGGACTAAGTGCGAGAAAGAGGTATTAAGGGACTAAGTGCGAGAAAGAGGTACTAAGGGACTAAGAGAGAGAAAAGTGGTATTAAGGGACTAAGTGCGAGAAAGAGGTATTAAGGGACTAAGAGAGAGAAAAGTGGTATTAAGGGACTAAGTGCGAGAAAGAGGTATTAAGGGACTAAGTGCGAGAAAGAGGTATTAAGAGAGAGAAAAGTGCGAGGAAGAGAGACGCTTTTGATCATTTCTCTAGCTCTCTCCCTCTCCCCTCTCTTTCAATCTCTTTCTCTTGAATGCTCTTCATCTCTATCTCATTCATTATTTATCTATCTCCCTCTCTCTTCTATTACTCTCTTTTATTTGTTCTCTATTTGTCTCTCACCCTCCCTTACTCTTCATCCCCTCTTTCTTTTTCTTGCTCTACTTGCATCTCTCTTTTTCCTTCTCCCTCTCTCTATA
>NW_018164744.1:651919-667500 GCF_001263595.1 Phalaenopsis equestris
TCTTTCCCTCTCTCTCATTCTCTCCCTAATGCTTTTATTCGTTCACTTCCTTCTCTTTCTCCCTCTCTCTCCTTTCTCTCTTCCTATCTCTTACTTTTTTTTCATCCTCTGTCCCTCTCTCTCTCCCTTGCCCATCCTCTCTCTCTCTTCCTGTCTCTCTCTTACTCTCTTTTTTATCTATTTCCTTTCTTGCCCTTTGTTTCTTTTGCAATCTTTCTCTCACTTTATCTTTCTCCCTCTCACGTACACTAATTCTATCTCTTCCTACTCTCTATAGCTCTCTATCACTCTCCCTCCACCTCTCCCTTACTCTTTCTCCTCTCTTCCTCTTTCTCTCCCCTCCCTCATGGTAATTTTTCTTCCTCTCCGACCTTCCCTGCCTCATGGTCTCTCTTATTATAAAACTTTCTCTCTATCTCTCTCTCTTTCTCTCTCTCTTATGCTAAATAACTCTCACTCTCCCTCTCAATCTATTTCTCTAATCTCTCTCCCTCACTGCCTCTCCCCCTCTCTCTCGCTCTCTACGCCTTTTCTCTTTCATTTCTTTCTCTTTATCTCTATTCTCTCTATTATATCACTCTCATTATTCTCTTGCTCCCTCTTTTCTTTCTCTCTCTGATCTACTCTATCTCGCTCTCTTTATCCAACCCTCTCTTCATCTCTATCTCACTCTTCTTTCTCTCTCTCTTCATCTCTATCTCACTCTTCTTTCTCTCATCTCTGCCCTCTCTCACCCATGCTCTCCCTTCCTCCCTCCCTTCATGTTTTTCTCTCTCACTCCATATATCTTCTTCATTTAACTTCATGTCTTTCTTTCTCTCTATCTCTCCCTAGCTTTATCCTCCTCATGCTTTCTCTTCTATTTGTACCTTCCATCCTACCTCCCTCTCTTCCTATTCTCTTCTTATCAATGCCTCTCGCTCTTTTATTTCTTACTTTTCTCTACCTATCTCCACCTCACCTCAATAACTTTTTATCTCTTTCCCCCTCTCTTCCCAATCTCTTTTTATCTCACTGTTCTAATTTTCTTGCTCTCTTTTCTTCCCTGTTCCAATCTCTATGACTCTTTCTATCTCTATTCTCTTTCTCCCCCGCAATGCCCCTATCTTGCATTCTCGCTCCCTCACTCTCACTCAATCCACACTCACTCTCCCACTCTCCCTCTTTCTTTTGATCCCTCTCTCTATCCCTCCCTACCTCCCAATCCATACCTCTACATTGATATCACTCTATCCCCCATTTTTATATATCTATCTCTCTCTATCTTTCTCTCATCCCATTTCTCTCGCTTTTATCTCTCCCGTCCACTCTCTCTCCTACTACCTCCCTCCCACTTTCTCTCTCTATCTCACTATCTTCAATCCCTCACTCATCTCTAATTTCATTATCTTTTTTTCATTATCTTTTTCCTTTTCCTATGTTTCATGCTACCACTCCTTTTCTCTCTCTCTCTGTCATTCTCTTACTAATTATCTCTTATCATATTGTCCACCTCTTTATTTCTCTCCTAACATCTTTGTTCCCATTCCCTTTCTCTATTTCTCTCACTTCTTTCTTTTCTTTTTCTCGCTTCTCTATCAATCTTACTCTTTCTTCTACCACTCTCTCTGTTATTCTCACTCTTAATTCTTCTCTTTCTATTGCTCGCTCTTTTTCTCTCCCTCCCTCTTCTTTTCACTCACTCATGCCTTCCATCACTTCTTCAGTCCATCACTCTCTACCTTTTATCACACTCTTTCTCTGCTATCTCTCCTTCCTCTCTCTAGTCTCTCACACTCCCTATCTTCCTCTCTCCTTCTCTCTATTCTCCTCCCCCCCCCTTCCTTTATTTATATACCCTCCCTGCCTCTATCCTTAACTCACTTGATTGTCTCTCTTCTCTCTCCTATTTGTATCTCTTCTCTCTTTCTTCTTGCTAGATCTTCTCTTTATATCTCTCTCTTCCACTCTCCTTCCCTCCCTCTCTCTCTCAATCTATTTGTCTTCTCTCTTATGCTCTCTCTCACTCTTTCTCTACCTCCCAAATACTTTCTCTCCCTCACTCTATCCCTAATATTCACTCTCTCTTGTCCCTCCCTCCCTCCTCCCAGCATCTCTCCCTCCTTACCTATCTCTGTGTCTCCATTCTCTTACTCTCCTTATTATATCCTTTCTCACTCCCTCTTTATTTCTCACTCTCAGTCTTCTTCCCTCTATCTCTTTATCTTACTCCTCATTGTCTCTCGTTCTTTATCTCCCACCCTTCCTCTCATTTGATCCTATTATCGGTCTTAAACTCTCCAGCTCTCTCCCAAATTATCTCAGATTCTCTATTTCTCTTCCCTATTACTCAATCTCTCTCTTCTCTATCTCACTTTGATAATTTCACCTATCTCGTCTCTCTCTCTTGCCCATCCTTTCTAGCTCTATCTATATCCCTCTCCCCTTCCTCTTTCTCTTTCTTTTTATTTTACTCTCTTTTCTCTCTCTTCTTTTTTGAGCTCTCTCACTTGCTCGTTCTCTTTTCTTTTCTCTATCTCTTTGCTATTTCTATCTCTCCTCTATAACTCTTCTTATCTCACTTTCTCTTCTCTCTCTCTTGCTATCTATCTCTCCCTCCTTCATTCATGCTTTCCCTCCTCTCTCCTTCTCTCACTCTCGCTCTTTGATCTTCTCTCCATCTATCCCTCCTTAGCTTTCTCAATTTTTTACTCAGTCTAGCTTTCCCTCCCTCTTCTTTTACTCTCTCTATTCTCTTGTTCCCTTTTTCTCTTTCCCACATTTTCTCTATATCTCTATCTCTCTCTCCCTCCTGCTCCCTCTCTCTTCCTTTATATTATTTTCTTTTTGCCACCCTCTAACACTTTCTCTCTTGGCCTCCTCCACCCTTTTTATATATATCTCTTTCCTCCTTCCTTTTTTCTCTCTCTTCCTTGCTCTGACACACTTGTTCTTCCCCTCTAACTACCTCTTAATCTCTCTTCCATCCATCTCACTCTTATATCTCTCCTCTTTCTCTGACTATCCTTCCCTCCCTCCATCTCTACTCTATCTCCTCTCTCAATCTCTTCTTTATATTTTCTCTCTCTCATACTCTCTCGCCCTCTCTCCCTCCCTCCCTCGCTCACTCCTTCCCTCCTTCCCTCCATCCCTCTCTATCTCATTCTTTCATCCTCACTATCCTTCTCTCACCCAGTCTCTCTTCCTCTCTCCCTTCTTTGTTCTTTAACTATATCTATCTTCTCTCTTTTATTCTCTCCTTCTCTACCAATATCTTTCTATCCCTCACGCTCTCTCCCTTCTTTCTCTCTACCTAGCTCAATTACTTTTTATCTCCTTGCTCTATTTTCCTCTCTCTCTTTCTTTCTTTCAATCCCATGCTCTCTCTTTCTATCACTATTACTCCATCTTTATTGTCTCACTTTCTTCTGTCCCTAATGCCCTCTCTCTTGCCCTCTTACGATCTCTCTGCCTCTCTCTCACTTGCTCTCTCTCTTTATCTCTCACTCTATTTTTCTTTCCCTCTTTCTTTTGCTCTCTCAATCTCTCACCCACTATCACCCAATCTCTCCCTCGCTTATGGACTTTTTCTCACTCTACTCTGCCTCTACCTCACTCTCCCTTTATACCCCTCATTATCTTTATATCACTTTCACCCTTTTATCTTCCACTCTCTCACTCTCTCTTCTGTTGAGTCACTTGCTCTCTCTCAGTCTCTCTTTTCTTTTCAACTTATTTGCTTTCTCATCTTCTCTCTCTTTCACTTTCTCTATATCTCTCTTGATCTCTCTCTTCTCTCACTCACACTTTTCTTACTCTCTCTAACTCCCTCTCTTTCCCTATCTTACTCTCTCTCCTCTCTCCCGCTCTCCCCCACCCTCATGCCCTCCTTCTATCCTTCCCTCTCTTCCTTTGTCACTATAATTCTCTCACTCTCTCACTTATCTCCTTGCTCTTTTTTCCTCTCTCTTTTTCTTTCAATCTCATGCTCTCCCTTTCTATCATTATTACTCCATCTTTATTGTCTCACTTTCTTTTGTCCCTAATGCCCTCTCTCTCGCCCTCTTACCATCTCTCTCCCTCTCTCTCACTTGTTCTCTCTCTTTATCTCTCACTCCCTCTCTCCCACACTCTTTTTCTTTCCCTCTTTCTGTTGCTCTCTCTCTCTCTCTCACCCACTATCCCCCAATCTCTCCCTCGCTTATGGACTCTTTCTCTCTCTACTCTACCTCTATCTCACTCTCCCTTTATACCCCTCATTATCTTTATATCACTTTCACCCTTTTATCTTCCACTCTCTCACTCTCTCTTCTGCTGAGTCATTTAATCTCTTGCAGTTTCTCTTTCCTTTTCTACTTATTTGCTTTCTCATCTTCTCTCTCACTTTCACTTTCTCTATATCTCTCTTCATCTCTCTATTCTCTCACTCACACTTTTCTTACTCTCTCTAACTCCCTCTCTTTCTCTATCTTACTCTCTCTCCTCTCTCCCGCTCTCCCCCACCCTCATGCCCTCCTTCTATCCTTCCCTCTCTTCCTTTGTCACTATAATTCTCTCACTCTCTCACTTTTTTTCCTCACTCCCTATTTCTCTCGCTCTATCTCACTCTTCTATCCTTCTCTCACTTTGTCTCTCCCTCCCCTCCTCCCTATAACTTGATTCATTCTTCCTCTCTTCTCCCTTTCTCTCTATCTCCCTCTCTCCCCTCCCTCCTTCTCCCACCATCTCACCCTGCCTTTCCCATGCCTTTTGTCTCTCTCTTCCTCCCTCACTAGCTCTCTCTTTAACTCTCTCTCCCTCTCCCACCCTCTCTCCTCTCTTTCTCTTTTTTTATCTTCTTATTTTGGTTCTCTCTTTCCTTCTCTCACTCACTTTCTCTTTCATTTCCTACATAATTTTTCTCTAACATTATCCTTTGCTTTCTCTCTCACTATATTTAACTTTCTCTTGATCTTTCTCATTTCTCTCTCCTCTTCTATCCTTTTCCTCCACCCTCTCCTGCCCTCTCTTTCTCTCTTGGCTCATCCCACTCTCTTTGACTCTCTTCTCTACCATTCTCTTTGTCGTATTCTCTCTATCATGCTCTATACCTATCCCTCTCTTCACCTCTCTTTCTATTTCATTCTTACTCATGCATGCTCTCTCTATTCTCATGCTTCCTCATTTCTTTCTCTCATCTCACGCTCCTCTTCTGTCCCTCCCTCTCTTCTACTCTCTCCCGCTCTCTCTTTCTCTCTTGGTCTATCTCTCTCACTCTGACTCTCTCCCTCTCTATTATTTTCTCCGTCATATTCTCTCTCTCATGCTCTACACTCCCTCCCTTCAACTCTTTCTGTATTTCATTCTCTCATGCATGCTCTTTCTCTATTCTCATGCTTCCTCTTCTCTTTCTGTCTCTCCCACTCTCTCTATCTAACTCTTGTCCACCTCCCCCATCTTCCCTACTTCTCTCCTCCCTCCTTTCTTCTCACTCTCTCTTACTCTCTCCCTCTTTCTCACATAATCTCTCCTCTCTCTCTATTTCTCTTCTTTTCTTTATCGCCCCTTCCCTCTCTCTCTCTCCTCTCTCTGTGTTTATCCTTCTTTCCCTCCCTTAATACCACTCTCTCTCTTCTATCTCCTCCCTTTGACTCTTCTATTTTTTTTCTCCCTCTTACTCTCCTTCCCACTCTCTTTCACTCTCACTCCCCAACTCTCTCTTTCTCCATCCACTCTCTCTTCCCCTTCTCCCTCTTCCTCTCCCATCCACTCTCTCTTCTTCCCTCTACCACTTCTACCCTCTTTTCTCTCTCCTTATCTCCCTCCCTTCCTTTCTCTCTTCCTCCCTTTATCTCTCAATCTCTTTTCTCTCTCATTCAATCTTGTTCTAATTTTATCCCTCTTTCACCCCTCTCTTTCTCTCTCCCCTTTGTCACTTTATATTTTAGTTTTCTTCTCTCTCTCCCCCTATCACACACTCTCTTTTGTCTTTATCTTGTCTTATTTCTCTAGCTCTCCCATAAATCTTTTGCTTTCTATTCCTTTCTCTCTCTCTCATGTATATGTCTCTCTCTCTTCTTCTAAATCAACATCTCTCTGCTCTCACCATTTCTCCCTTTCACTCTCTTCTCTTGCTCTCTCTCTCTCTCTCTTGCCCATTATCTCTCTCTTTCTCTGTCATTCTCCTTTTCCCTCACTCATGCTTTCCATCTCTCCTTCACTCCCTCCATCTCTCTCCATCTCTCCCTCCATCTCTCTCCTTCCATCTTGTCCTCTTTAACTCTCCTTCTCTTTCTTGCTCTCTCTCATCATCCCTCTCTTCTTCATCTCTCTCACTCTCTCTTTTTATATTCTCTCATTCGATCCATCATTTTTCTCACTTTGTTCTGTGCTTTCCATCTTTCTTGCACACTATCTCTCTCCTTCTTTCCCTCTATCTCATTCTCTCTCAATCCCTCCCTCTCTCTCTCTTTTTGTATCTTTTGTATCTATCCTCTGTATCTATCCTCTTGCCTTCCACCCCTTTGTCCCTTATATCTCTCCGCTCCCTCCTTCTTTCTTGCTTGCTCTCTCTCCCCCTCACTCTCTCCCTCTTTCTTTTTCTCTTACTCACATTCTTTTTCCCCCCTCTTACCTCTCCCCCTCACTTTCTCTTCATCTCTATCTCTCCTTCTCTCTCTCCTGCTCTCTCGATAATATCACTATTGCTTTCACACTCTCTCTCTTCTTACTCACTAAATCTCCTCCTCCTCTCTCCCTTGATCTCTCCTTTCTCTTTCACCATCTCTGCAAGCCTCATTCACTCTATCTCTTTCTTTCTCTTTCTCTCCTCTCTCCCTCTATCACTTTCTCTATCTATCTCACCCTCCCTCTCCCATTCTCTAACTTTCTCTCCCATCCATCCCTCTCTCCTCAATTTCCTTCTCTCTCTTATCTCTCTATCACTCTCTCTCTATCACTCTCATTCAATCTACAACAATTATCTATTTCTCCTCTGTCTTGATTTTTCACTTTCTCTCACTCTGTCCCTAGTTGGCTCACCCACTTCTCTCCCTCTCTCCCTTTTATATTTTGCTCTCCCTCCTTCTCTTTCTATCTCTCACTCCCTCCCTTCCTCTCCTTCCCTCTCCCTTCTTTTGCTTATTCTTCTTCCTCATTCTTATGCTTATACTCTCTCTTCATCGCTCTTCTTCGCTCCTTCTTTTCCTCACTCAAAAAGTGTAACACTCTTTACTCTCCATTAACCCCCTCTCCCTCTCAATTTTACACTCTCTGCCTCTCTCTCATCCTCTTCAATTCCCTACCTCTACATCGCTCTCCTTGTGTCTGCTTCTTTCATTTATTTATATATCTCTCCTTTTTTTCTTGCCCTCCCTCTCTCTCTCCAACTCTCTAAGTCTCATTCTTATCCTTTTCCTCTCTCTCTTTCCCCTTGTCCTTCTTCTCTTACTCTCCCTTCCTCTCCGCCTATCTCTCTCCATCATTTTATGTTTCTCTTCCCTCTCTCTCTTTCACTCCCTCCATATTTCTCTCACTCTTGCTCCTCTCTCTATCGAATCTGCATCTAGCTATCTCTTTCTCTCTATCTCAATCTGGTCTTCCATCACAATCTCACTCTCTCTCATTTGCTCTTCTCTTTTTCTCTCACTAACTCTTCCACTCTCTCTTTTTGAGTCTCTCTCACCTTCTCTCTGTCTCTCTCACCTGCTCTTTTACCTCTCTATCTTTTGCACTCTCTATCTCTCTCCATTCCTTTCTACCTATCTCTTTCTATATATCTCTCATGCTCTCTCTTCCTCTCTTTCTCTAGCTCATTCTAATTCTCTCTCTCTATCTTTCTCCCTCCATCTGGCTCTATTACTCTCCCTCTCACTTCATCGCTCCCTCTCTCCATATCTTGCTCTCTCACCCTCTCTCTCCCTCTCTTCTATTATCTCTCTTGCTCATTTCTCTCATTCTTTATCACTTGCTCTCTACCAATTTCACTTCTTGTTGTATCTCTCTCTCCCCACTCCCACCCACTCCCTCTTTCTCTATCTCTCATCCTTACCACCCATCCTTACCCCACTCTAACTCCTTACACACCTCCAAAACCTCTCAAGAATTATCTTTAATCATTCTTCTCTTTCTTCCCCTCTAACCCTTTCTTTAACTCTCTCTTTTTTTGCTTCCTACATAGACTTTTACCCATTCATTTGTATCTGCCCCTCTCTTCCTCACTTTAACTCTCTCTCCCTCCCCTATATCCCTCATTCTCGCAATCTTTCTTTCTTAGTTACTTTATCTCTCATTTTCTCTCTCAAACCTCTCTTTCTAGCTCTATCCCTCTCCCTATCTCCCTACATCTCCCTTACTCTTTTCCTACTATCTCTTCTTTCCTCTTTGGCTCTCTCTCCCTGTTCTATGTCACTTTCTTGCTCTCTTGCGCTTTCTATCTTTCTTGCTCTTTACTTACTCTCTGGCTTCTATTATTCCACACACTTTGTCACTCGCACTCTCTTCAATGGCCCCAACTTCTTTCTCCCCACATTTACTCTCTCTTATTGTTTCTTATATTCTCTCACACTTCACACACCTATATCCCTCTTTCTATTTCTCTCTCTCTTTCTGTCTTTCTTCACTCTCTCACTCTCTTTATTTCTCTCTCCCCTCTCTCCCCTCTCCATCTCTCTCACACTTCCCTATCTATTTCTCTCTCTCACTCACATCTTACAAACACTCTTTCCTCTCTATAACTCCCTTTCTCACTCTACCTTTCTCCTATCCATCTTCCTCTCTCTATTTATCTATCTCATTCTCTTCTTTTATCTCCAATTCTCTCTATCACTCACTCTCTCACACTCTGCATTCCCTCATACTCTTTCAATTAATCTTTCCACACTCACTCTTCTCTCTCTATGTCTCTCTATGTTTTTCTTACTTTTTCTTACACACGCACACCCACACACATTCTCTCTCCCTTTCATTCCCTCTCTCACTAAAATATGTCACCTTGTAATCACTTTCACTCCCACCCTCTCCCTTTCTCTCACTTGCTCTCTTTTCAGTTTCTCTCATCTCTTGCTCATTTTATCCTTCTATCACTTTCTCTCATGTGTTTTCTCGCACTACATCTCACTTCCTCTCCCCTCCCTCACTCTATCTTTTATCTCTCTATCGCTCTCTCAATCTTGATTTCTCTCTCTCCATCTTTTTCTTATTCACTGAATCACTTTTGTCATATCTTCCCTCACTTTCCATTCTCTCTCTCTCCCTCTCTAGTTCCCTTTCTCTCCCTCTTAAATCATTCACAACCACGCCTTCTATGTCCATATTTTCACTCATTCCCTTTCTCAATCCCTCTCTCCCTCTCTCAATCTCTATCTAACTCTATGTTCTATACTTATTTCTCCCAATATAGCACTCTCTTCTTTCTCCAGAATCTTGCTCTCACTCACTTGCTCTCCCTTAGTTGCTCTAGCTCTCTCTCATTAGCTCTCTCTCATCTCTCTCATCTCTCCCACACCCTTCTCTTATAATCTCTACCTATCTCTCTCCCTTTCTATCTCTCTATCTGTCTTACTTCAATTTTTCTTACTCTCCAACTTCCACTCTCCTTACTTCTCTACATCCCTCTCTATGTCTCTCTATCTCATTCACACTCTCTCCATCCCTCCCTCCCCAGCTCACCCTCTCTCTCTCCCACTCTCTTTTGTTTTGTTTGATCCTACCTCTTTTTTATCTATCTGAACCTTTCCCTTTTCCCATCTCTGCCTTGCCTGTACATATCTTTCTCTTTTTTTCCCTCCCTTTATCTCTCCCCCACTCTTTACCTATCTCATCTCTCTCTCCATCTCTCAAATTCCATATCTCTATTTCTCTCACTTGCTTGTTCATTCTATCTCTTTCACATTCTTTCTCCTCACTCTTCTTTCTCTCTCTATTACTTCTATCTTTATTAATCATCTCCCTCTCACTCTAACTCGCTTCACTCTCCCTCTCTCCTTCAATTCCTTTACTTCTTTATTCTCACTCTCCCTCCCTCCCCCCCACAATTCCAATCTCTTTATCCCACTCTCCCTCCCTCCTTCAATTCCTTTATCTCTTTATCTCAATCTCTCACCCTCTTTTTACTTGTCTCTTGCTCTATCCCTATCTTATCATCTCTCTCACTCTATCTTCTTTCTCTCTCACTCTCGGTCATTCGCTTTATCTCTCTCTCTCCCTATCTCTCTCTTTCTCGCCCTCTCTCCCACTCTCTATTTATTTCTCAATCTACACCTAATTACAACCCTCAAAGGCTCCCCTCCTTACGTCCCTTTTTCTCCTCTTCTCTATCTGCTTCTCTCTCTCTATTTCCCTCACCCATTCTTCTCTACTCTCTACCTTCTCTCATACATTTTCTATCTTTCTCTCTCTACCTCTCAGATTCTCTCTTAATTTCTCTCTGTTCTCTAACTCTCTCCCCCCTTCTCTCCCTTCCTTTCTCTTTTCCTCTCTCTTTCCTTCTATCTATATCTCTCTCTCGTCTCTCTATCTTCTCTACCCTAATCCCTCCCTTACTCCCACACTCTCTCTATATCGCTTTCCCTCCATCTTTTCTTACTATATCGCTTTCCCTCCATCTTTCACATCCTTTATCTCATTATCTCAGTCTCATTCCCTCCCTCTCTTTTTACTACTCTCTTGCTCTACCTCTCTCTTATCTTCTCTCTCACTCTCTGTCACTCACTTTTTCTCTCTCGCTCTCCATATCTCTCTCTTTTATGCCCTCTCTCCCACTTTCTGTCTCTTTCGCTATCTCTCCCTCATTCTAACAATCAAAGACTCCTTCCCTACTTCTTTTTTCCCCTTCTTTATCTCCTTTCTCTCTATATTTCCCAGTCCCTCCCATCTCTACTCTCCCTATGATCTCTCATACAGTTTCTCTCTCTCCTTCCCTCTCGACCTCTTTCAATCTTTCTTCTCTCTCTTTTTTACCCTCTCTTTCTCTCCTTTTTATTTCCCTTTTTTTGCTCTACTTCTATCTTTCTTTCTCTTTCTCTTATCTCTATATTTATTTTTCTCTAATTCCATTTCTTGCACTCTCTCACTTGCACTCCCTCAGTTGCTCTTGCTCTCTCTCATCTCTTCCACACCCCTCTCTTGCAATCTCTAACTATCTCTCTCCCTTTCTATCTCTCTCTCTGTCTTACTTACCTCAATCTTTCCCTCTCTCCCACTCACACTCTCTTTACCTCTCTTCATCCCTCCCTTTAACTCTTCGCCAACTCACTCTCTCTCTCCCTCACTCTCCTTCATTCTGTCTGACCCTTCCTCACTTTTCTTTTTCAACCACTTATCATACTCTCTCTATCCCTTTCTCTTTTACCATCTCTGCCTTATCTCTCCACATATATTTCTCCTTCTTTTCCCTCCCTCTATCTCTCCCCCACTCTTTACCTCTAATATCTCTCTCCTTCTCTTAACCTCCCTATCTCATCTCTCCCACCCCATCTCTCTCTCACCTACTATCCTCCCTCTCTCTCTCATCACTCCCACACCATCTCTCTAGACTCTATACTGATCTCTCTCCCACCCCATCTCTCTTCACTCTATACTGATCTCTCTCCCTTCTATTTCAACTCTCTTTACCTTCACCTCTTTATCCCCCTCTCCCACTCCCTCTCACTCCCTCCCTCTCTCCCTCCCTCACACTTGTTCAATCTCTCTCTCCCATCACTCTTCCTCCCTCTCTGATCCTTCGTCTCATTTCTTCCTCTCCATACGTATCTTATTCTTTCTCTATTCCTCATTCTCTCCATCTCTCCCCTACCTCTGGATATATCACTCTCCCCTTTACTCCCTCTCTTAATCTCTCTCTTTCTTCCTCTTTACCACTTATATTCTCTCTCTTCTATCTCCCTCTCTCCACCTCGTTCTCTCTGTCTCTTTCACTTGCTTTATCAATCTATCTCTCTCACTCTTTCTTCTATTCCTTTCTTCTTCTTCTATTCTTTCCTGTTGTCTCTCTTATCTCTATTAATAGTCTTTTCTCTCTTTATCTTACTTTTTTCGCTCTCCCTTCCTCCTTCTCTCACTCCCTTTCTCTATCTCACTCTCCCTCCCTCCATCCCTTTTCACTCTCTCTCAAGCTTATTCTCTCTCACCACGACCTAATTCTCTCACACTCTCCTTTTCTCTCTCCCTTTGTTTCTATCTCACTCCCGAGCTCTTTTCTCATTCCCTACATCTCTCTCTCACTCTCTTGTGCCCTCTCCTTCCCCTCCCTTCCCTCCCTCCTTCCCCCCTCCTTCCCCCTTATCTCTTCATCCTTCTCTATCACTCACTCAGCCTTTCATCTCTTTTTTTCTATTCAATCTCTTCTCTATCTTTCCCTCTCTCTCCCACTCTCTGTACTCACTCCCTCCCTACTCTCTCATCTCTCTCCCATCTCTATATATTTACCTCCCTCTCTCTCTCTCTCTCAATTCTTTCTCCTTTCAAAATATCTCTCTCTCTTGCTCCCTCTCACTCTCTCTCTCACTATTACTCTCACTTTTGATCTCTCTATCCCCATCTTTCCTTTGTTCTTTCTCTTTGACCCTTTTTCAATCTCCAGCTTCCTCTTTCTTTTATCACTATCTTTATTGTCTCCCTCTCTCATTTCTCTCTTACTTTCTTTCTCTTAAACTCCTTATTTATTTCTCTATCCCTCCCTAATTACCTCTCTCTCTTCCCTCTCTCCCTCACTCTCTTTTTTCTTCTCATTCTCCGTCTTCCTCCCTCCTCCCTTTTCTATCTTGCTTGCTCTCACCCACACACTCTCTCACTTGTTCCCATTTTTTCTCTCTCTTCAGTGTTCTCTCTTAAGTGTGCTCCCAGCCACTCTCTCTTTCTCTCTAGCATTTATTTGCTGACCATTGTTTGGCTCTCCCTCTCTCACACTCCATTGCTCCCTTTTTATCTCTCTCTCCCTTGCCCTCTCTTTTTCTCTCTCTTCTTTTCCCTCCTTATCTCTTAGACTACATTTCTCTGTATTCTCTTCTCTTCATACACCTTGATGCCCCCCTTTCACTCTCCTTCTCCCTATCTCGCCCTCTTTCTCTCTTATTCTCTCTCTCCCTTGCTTTCTCTTCAATGGTGTCTCAAACTCTATCAAACTCTATTCTCTACCTTCCCCACTCCTGCAATCTCATTCACTCAATTTCTCCTTCTTTCCTCCCTCCCATTTTCCTCCCTTATTCTCTTTGTTCTCTCATCTTCCACTCTTCCACTCTCACACTCTCTCCCATATCTCTCATTCTCTCTCTCTCTCCATCCCCTGTCCTTCCTTACATATCTCTCCATTCTCTCCACTCTCTCTTCTCTTTTAAGTATCATTTCTCCTTTCTCCTTCTATCTTCTCTTTATATCTCTCACTCTCACTCAATTTATCTCCTCCTCTTGCTCTCTCACTCCCACTCACTTTATCTTCTCCTCTTCTATAACCCTCCCCCTTCTATCCCTCTTACTCTATCTTTTTCATGGTCTCTTGCTCTCCGTTCTATCCCTCTTGCTCTATCTTTTTCATGGTCTCTCTCCACCTTCTAAACTTCTTGCTCTATCTTTTCATGTTCTCTCTCTCTCCCACCCTCCCTCCCGCCCTTCATCCCACACTCCCATTCTTCTCCCTCCCTCTCTCTCTCTCACTTCTCATCCCATTTTTCTAGCGATTTTCACTCCCCCTCATCACAATCTCTAGCTCCTACGCTCACTTTCTCACTCTCTCCCACTCTATTGCTTCTTTATTATTTCTCTCTTTTAATCGTTCTACCCTTTATTCTATTCTTTATCTCTATACCTATTTCTCCCACCCTCCTTACTTTCTCTCTCTCTCCTTCTCATTTCCTACTATCTCTCAATTATTATATCTCCCTCCCTCGCTCTTATCCTCACTTCATTCTGCCACTCGCTCTCTCCCCTCCCCATCTCTCTCCATTCCTCTTTCGATCTCTCTCACCTTATTCTTTCAATTCCTCTCTCTCTCTCATTCCCTCTTTCTCTATCTCTCTTCATCTCTCAGTCTCTCTTACAGCCTCTCTCCTTGTCTCTCACTCTCACTTACTTTTCATTCTTTTCTCTCCTTCTCTTGCTATTTTTTAATTCCACCTCTATCCCCCTTTCTCTATATCTCGCTTTTATCATTCCTTATCACTCTCACACTCTTCAATCACTTTGTCCTACTTAGACTGCTGTCCCTCTCTCTTATATTATTTCTAGTGCTCTCTCTTCTATCACATGCTCTCTCTTTTTCTTTCATTATCTCCCTCCTCTAATTCTTCCTTTCTATTTGTCTCTCACTTCTCTCTTTGCCTTCTCTCTCTTTACTTGATGTCTTCTCTCTCTCACCTTTGGTCTTTCTCTCTCTCTCTCTCTCTTTGTTTCACTAACTCTGTCTCACTTTCTCATACACTCTCTCCTTTACTCACCTTTTCTCCCTCCCTTCATCTCCTTTAACTTTCTTCCTCTCTCCCTCTCACTGCCTTTCACTCACTTCGGTCTTCCATTATTTCTTCACTCCCTCCCTCCCTCTTTCCTTCTATCTTGGATAACATCCTCACTCTCATGTCTTCCTTCTTTTGTTATTCTCTCTTTTCTCTCATCTTTCTATTCCTCTTTTGTCTCTCTCACTCACTCCCTCTCACTCTTCTCCCCACAGTCACTCACCTCTCTCTTTATCTCCAACCTTGTCCCTTCTCATTAAGTGTCTTGTTTTATTTCCTCCATTTTATGTATCTCTTCTGTCTCTTTTTGATCTATCTTCTCATTATATCCATCTCTCCCACTCCCTCTCCCTCCCACCTCTCTCACTCTATTTCTCTTCATTCTTTCTATTTCTCTCCTTCCTTCCCACTCTCTCGCCATCCCTCGCGAGCAATCTCTCATGTCCCTACCTTTATTTCTAGCTCTCCCTCTTTCTCACTCACTTTACTCTCGCTCACTCAGACTATCTCTCTCCCTTTTATTTCCTCTCTCTTTCACACTTTTTATATCTCTTTTATCTCTTTTGTTTCTATGTTCCTTTCTCTTCCACCCTTTTCTGCTCTTTTCCCTTTCCATCTCTTCCGTCCTTCCGACCCTACCTCCCTCCTTGCCTTTAACTCACTTGCTCCTTACCCCTATCTCCCCTTTATTTTGATCTTTCTCTCTTGCATGCTCTTCATCTCTAACTCATTCTCCATTTATCTATCTATCCCTGCTTCCATCTCTCTCCTTCCTTCTCACTCTCTCTTTATCTCTTTCCATTCTTTCTCTTTCCTCTCATTCTCTCCCTAATGCTTTTTACTCTCTCACTTCCCTCTCTTACTCTCTCTCACACATTTCTCTCTTCTCTCTCTCTTACTCTTGTTTCCATCCTTTTCCCTCTCTCTGTCTCTTGCCCATTCTCCCTTTATCTCACTGTCTCTCTCTAACTCTCTTTTATATCTATTCTCTTTCTTGCCCTCTATTTCTTTTACAATCTATCTTCCTATCTCTATTGCTTTGCTCACTCACTCTCTCTCACTTTATCTTTCTCCCTCTCGAGTACACTTATGCTCTCTCTCTTCCTACTCTCCCCAGCTCTCTATCACTTTCCCTCCACCTCTCTCTTACTCTTTCTCATTTCTTCCTCTTTCTCTCCC
>NW_018164744.1:667574-672341 GCF_001263595.1 Phalaenopsis equestris
TCTTGGGCTAAATCACTTTCACATTCCCTCTCCATCTATTTCCCTACTCTCTCTAGCTCCCTCCCTCTCTCCCTCTCACTTGCTCCTCTCCCCTTTCATTTCTCTCTCTCTTCTTTCTCTCTCCCTTCCTCTATCTCTCTCACTCATGTGCCCCTTCTCTCTCCCTCTCCCCTTTCTCTCTATCCCACTCCCTCTTTTGTACCTCTCTCCTCACTCTTTTTGTTACTCTCTTTTATCTCATTTTTTCTTACCTTGTCTTGCTCTCAATCGCTTTCTTTGCATTTCTCTGCCTCTCTCGCCTCTCTCTCTCCTCCTCTCTCTCACTCTTCCCCTCTATTTCTTCTCCCTCTCTCCCCATATCCGTACCACTATCCCTTTCTAACCCTCTCTCATTCTCTCTCCCTCACTCTCTTTCTCTTTCTCTCTCTATATTTTCTATTCTCCCTCCACATCTCTCTATTTATTTCACACTCTACTGAGATCTCTTTTTCATTACTCTCTCTATTCTATCACTCCTTCCCTCTCTTCCTCTCCTCTTCCTCTCACCCTTCCTCAATCTCACACTCCCACTCCATCCTTCCCTCTCTCCCATTTTTTCTCCCTTTCTAACACTCTCTTCTTTTTTCTCACTCTATCCTCTACTCTATATCTTCTCTCACTCCTCTTTATCTCTTTCGTATTCTCTTCTTTTTCACTCCCTTTTTTCTTAATCTCCTTCTCTCACTCTTCTCTGTGCCACTCCTCACTCTCTATCTCCATCTCTCCCTCTCTACCTTCCTCATCCTCTCTCGCCCTTTCTCTCACAATATCTTTATTTCACTCTCTACTCTCTAAATATTTCTCTCCCTCTCTTTCTTATTCTCTTTTTCCCTCCCTTCATCTCATTTATCTCACTCTCACTCTCCCTCTCCCTCTATCCCCCTCTCTCTCTTAGTCTAGTCTCTTTCTCTCTCCTTATGCCCCTCCCCCACTCGGTCTATCCCTCACCGACAACCTTTCCCTCTTAACCTCTTATCACCCTCTTCCTAGTTCTCTCTAGCACCATTATATTATATATCTCTCCTTAATTTTTTTCCTTTCTCTCTTTCACTTTTACTTTTAATCCATTTCTTACTCTCTCTATCTCTTTCATTTACTCTCCCTCACCCTCCCTCGCTCTATCTCATCTCTCCAACTCCCTCTATCTCGCACTCTTTACCTATCCCTCTCCCTTTCAAGCCACTCTTTACCTTTTTCACCCTCACTCACACACACACTCTCTCCCTCAATCTCATTATCTCTCCCTTTCAAGCCACTCTTTACATATCTCTCTCCCTATCGCTTTTTCTTTATCGCCTTATCTTTTATCCTTTCTCTCTTTCTCTTTAACTTTTAATCCATTTCTTACTCTCTCTATCTCTTCATTTACTCTCCCTCACCCTCCCTCGCTCTCTCTCATCTCTCCCACTCCCTCTATCTCACACTCTATACCTATCCTTATCCCTTTCAAGCCACTCCTTACCTTTTTCTCCCTCAATCTCATTATCTCTCCCTTTCAAGCCACACTTTACCTCTCTCTCTCTCTATCTCTTATTCTTTCTCTCTTTCTCTTTTACTTTTACTCCATTTCTTACTCTCTCTAGGTCTCTCATGATAGAGGAAAAGAAGAAAAGAGAGTAAGAAATAACGAGAGTGGAGGAAATGTGGGAGTGAGAAATATCAGGGAGGGTCAGAGGGAGAAACAGTGACAAAGATAGATAGTTGGAAAAAGGCAGAGAGAGATAGGAAGGGAACATGGAGAGAAACAGAGAGGGAGGGTGGTAAAAGGAGGGAGTAACAAGAGAGTGAAGGAGAGGGTAGGGAGAGTGAAGAGAGAGAGAGAGAGAGCAAAAAATAGAGCATGGGAGGAAGGGAGATAGAGAGGAAGATCCAACAGAGGTAGAGAAATAAAAGGAGGGAGGGATAGAGGGAGGGAGGGAGGGAGACAATGGATGAGTGTGTGTGTGAGAGAGAGAGAAAGAGAGAGAGTTAGCAAGATAAAGGGAGCAAGATAAAGCAAGATAAAGGGAGGGAGAGAGTTAGAGATGAGTGAGAGAAAGAGAGAGAAAAGGTAGTGAGGAAGAATTAGAATGGAAGGGTGGGAGAGTGAGAGAGAGAACAAAAAAGGAGGGAGATATACTGTGTTAGATATAGAGTGGAAGTTAGAGAGGGAGAGAGGGTAAAAGAATCTAAGAGAAGATACATAATAGAAAATAGCAAAGAAGAAAGAATGAGAGAGATTGAAAAAGAGAGTAACAGATAGAAAAGGGAGATAAGAAGAGAAGTAAAGGAGATCAAATAAAAAAAATCAAGGGAGGAAAAGAAGGAGGGTCAGAGGGAGAAATAGTCACAAAGATAAATAGTTGGAAAAGGCAGGGAGAGGGAGATAGAGAGAGATAGGAAGGGAACATAGAGAAAAATAGAGAGTGAGGGTGGGAAAAGGAGGAAGGAACAAGAGAGTGAAGGAGAGTGCAAGGGGAGTGAAGAGAGTGAGAGAGAGCGGAAAAAAGAGCATGGGAGGAAGAGAGACAAAGAGGAAGATCCAACAGAGGTAGAGAAATAAAAGGAGGGAGGGAGGGAGGGATGGAGGGAGTGCGATAGAGAATAAGAGAGTGAGGGGGAGAGAGAGGAGATAAAGATATGTGAGAGAAAATATAGAGAGAGGTAGAAAGGGAGGGAGAAAAAGATATTAGAAGAATAGGAGACAAAAAAAAGTGAGAGAGTGAAAAGAGAGAGTGAGAGAACTTTATGTGAGATAGTAATAAGAGAAGGATGCAGATATATTTAGGGAGAAAGAGAGAGAAAAGAGCTAAAGAGGGGGAGGGAGACATGGAGAGAGAGAGAGAGATAAACGAGTGAAAGAATAGAGAAGCGAGTGAGAGAGAGAGAGAGTGAGAGAAGAGATTGAAAGAAGAGAGCGAATAGAGAGGGACTGAGGGAAGGAGGGACGGCGGAGAAAGAGAAGGAGAGAAAGGGGGAAAGAGAAGAGATAAATGAAGTGTGTGAGGTTGATAAAGGCGGATAATGAGAGAAAGAAAGTGAGTGGGGTTGAGCGAACAAGAAACAAGATTGAAGAGATAGAGGAAGGGATGGGGAATGAGGAATGGATGAAATGAGGGAGGGGGGCATAAGAAAGTGAAATTGAGAGAGAGGAAAGTAGAAAAGAGCACGAAAGAATGATAGAAAGAAAGATGGAAGCAGAGAGGGAATGAGAATTTAAGTGAGAGAGTGGCAGGAGAGTAGACAATAAAGAGATCGAGAAGGAAAGAGAGCAAGCAATAGAGAGAACCAGAAAGAGAAGATGGAAAAGCTTGCTATTTTTTCACTCATCTTTTCTAACTCTCTCTTCTCACTTTCTCTTCTCACTCTTTCTTTCTATCACGTTCTGCCTTCTGCTCTCTTGCTTTCTCTCCTCTCCTCTTTTTTCTCTCTCCCTCTCTCTCTCCCTTTCCCTCTTCTCTTTCTTGTTATCTCTCTTGCTCTCTCCACCTCAGAGATAGTGAGAACCTGTCTCCTTTACTCCCTCACCACCTCTCTCGCTTTCCCTTTCTCTCTATCTATACCTCTTGATCTCTTTCTTCTCTAACTAGATCTCTTCTTTCTCACTCTAAATCTCTCTCCCTATCTCTATCTCTTGTTATCTATCCTTTCTCTCACTCTATCTCTTACCGTCTCACCCTCTCTCCCTCCCTCACACTCACTTTGACTTTCTCTCTTTCTTTCTCACTCAATCAATCTCTCTCCCTCTCTCTCTATTTCTCTCTCTCTCACTCTTCATTCATTCATTCACTCTCTTTCCTTCTATATCTCTTTGCTATTTCTATTTTTTTCTATTCTGTCACTCTTTTCTACTTACTCTCTCATCTAGCTCTATCTTTCTATCGCTCTATGACTCCCTCTCTCCCACTCTCTCTCCCACTCTCTCTCCCACTCTCTCTCCACTCTCTCCCCTTCTCTCCTCTTTTTTTCTTCTCTCTTTCTCGTTATCCTTCTCACACTTGCTTGCTCTTTCTTTCCTTCACTATCTCTTTGCTCTCTCACTATCTCCCTTTCTGTCTATCTATTTCTTGATCTCTTTCTTCTCTAACTCACTCTGTTCATTCTTTTTTCTAACTCTCTCTCCCTCTCTCCACCTATTGCTCTCTATACTCTCTCCCACTCTCTTTCTTACCCTCTCGCTTTCCTTATATCCCTTCTTCACTCTCACTCTCTCACTTTCTCCGACTCTCTCTCTCTCTCGCTATATCTATCTCACTCTCCCTTTCTCTCTCTTACTCTCTCTCCCTCCTCCTCTCTTTTCATTCATTCTTTCTCTCTTCTCCCATATCTTTCATCCCTCCACTCTCTCTCTTACCCTTTCTTTCTATCTCTCTCTCCTCCCTCCCTCTCCCACTATCTCAGCCTCCCTTCCTCTCCCATATCTTTCCTCTCTCTCTCTCTCTCTCTCACTTGCTCTCTCTTTTTTCTCACTTTAGCATACTCTCTGTTATATTTTACTCAATCTATTCTCTTGTTTCCTTTTATTATCTCTCATACTTTCTCTCTCTCGCTGTCTCTTCCCCTCACACTTCCCCTCTCTCCCCCTTTATATCACTCGCTTTGACCCACCCTCTCTCTATCTCCCCTCCCTCTCTTGTTCTCTCTCTGTCATTATGGAGATCATGAGATGGAAAGAAAGAGGGAGGAGGGAAGATCATTGGAAAGAGAGATATAAAGTGGAAGAGAGTTTGGGAGTGAGACAGATCGAGA
>NW_018164744.1:672484-679300 GCF_001263595.1 Phalaenopsis equestris
TGAGAGAGAACAAGCAAGGGGAGGAGAGAGAGAAATAAGGAGAGGGGTAGAGTGAGAACAAGAGTATGGTAAAGAGAGTAAGAGATATGGAGGGAGAGAAAGAGAGGGAATGATGGAGGTATGGAGTGAAAGAGGGAGTGGAGGAGAGAGAATTATGAGAAAAAGTGAGAAACATTGAGGGAGAGAAAAGAGGGGGATTGAGAGAGAGAAAGGGAGGGAGAGTGAGAGAGAGCATGTATGAGGGACATATAAAGAGAAAGAGTGAGCAAAGTGAGAGAGAAGAGAGAGAGAGATAGAGTAAGGCAAGTGAGTGCTAAAGAGATGAAGCAAGGGAGAGTGTAAAAGAGGGAGAGATGGAGAGAGAAAAGAAGGGAGCAAGTGAAAGGAGGGAGAGAGGGAAGGAGAGAGAGAGAGAAGTGTGAGTGAAGTGAGAAATATTGAGAGAGAAGAGGGGTAGAGAGAGTGCCATAAAGAGGGAAATTTAAGGTGAAAGGTAGGGAGGGAGAGCAACTGAGAGAGTGATGGATAGAGGGAGAGAAATGGTGAGTGAGGAATGAGAAGAGAGACTGACAAAAGAGAGAGGGAGAGAGATATAGAGAGAGCAAGAGAACAAGAAAGAGGGTTAGCAAGAGAGAGCGAGAGAATGTGAGACAGAAGTGATAAAGCAAGGTAGAGAAAGGAGGGTCAGAAAAATAATAAGGGAAGGATGCAGATATATTTAGAGAAAAAGAGAGGGAAAAGAGCTGAAGAGGGGGAAGGAGGAATGGAGGGAATGAGGGAGGGGAAGGGCACAAGAAAGTGAGATTGAGAGAGAGGGAAGTAGATGAAAGCACAAAAGAATGATAGAAAGAAAGATGGAAGAAGAGAGGGAATGAGAGTTTAAGTGAAAGAGAGGCGCGAGAGCAAGCAACAGAGAGATAAGTAGAAAGAGAAGATAGAAAAGCTTTCTATTTTTTCACTCATCTTTTCTCATTTTCTCTTCTCACTTCACTCTTTCTTTCTATCACCTTTCTATCACCTCTACCTTTTGCTCTCTTTCTTTCTCTCCACTCTTCTTTTCTCTCTTTCCCCCCCTCTCTCCCTCACTTTCTGTCTTCTCTTTCTTGTTTCCTTTGCTCTATTGCTTTCTCTTTCTTTCCCTCTTTATTTCTTTACTCCCTCACCACCTTTCTCGCTTTCCCTTTCTCTCTATCTATCTCTTGATCTCTTTCTTCTCTAACTAGCTCCCTTCTTTCTCATTCTAAATCTCTCCTCTTATCTCTATCTCTTGTTCTCTATCCTCTCTCCCACTCTATCTCTTACCTTTCTACCCTCCCTCCCTCACACTCACTCTCTCACTTTCTCTCTTTCTTTCTCGCTCAATCAATCTCTCTCCCTTTCTCTCTCTTTCTCTTGCTCTCTCCCTCTCCCTCCTCACTCTTTCTCTCTCTTTCTATTGCTCTCTCCCCCTCCCTCCTCACTCTTCAATCATTCATTCACTCTCTTTCCTTCTGTATCTTTTTGCTTTTTCTATCTTTTTCTACTCTGTCACTCTTCGTTACTCACTCTCTCATCTAGCTCTCTCTTTCTATTGCTCTCTGACTCTCTCTCCCCTCTCTCCCCTTCTCTCTTACTCTTCTTTTTCTTGTCTCTTTTTGTTATCCTTCTCACACTTGCTTGCTCTCTCTTTCCTTCACTATCTCTTTCCTCTCACTATCTCTCTTGCTCTCCCTTTCTCTCTATCTCTCTCTTGATCTCTTTCTTCTCTAACTCATTCTATTAATTCTTTTTCTAACTCTCTCTCCCTCTCTCCATCTATTGCTCTCTATCTTCTCTCCCACTCTCTCTCTTACCCTCTCGCTTTCCTTCTCTCCCTTCTTCACTCTCACTCTCTCACTTTCTCTGACTCTCTCTATCTCGCTCTATCTATCTCACTCACCCTTTCTCTTTCTTGCGCTCTCTCTCCCCCTCCTCTCTTTTCATTCATTCTTTCTCTCTTCTTCCTTTCTCCCTATCTCTCTCTCCCCTCCCTCCTCCCACTCTCTCACCCTTCCTCCCTCTCACATATCTTTCCTCTCTCTTTCTCCCTCACTTGCTCTCTCTCTCTTTTTTCTCACTCTAGAATACTCTCTCTTATATTTCACTCAATCTATTCTCTTGTTCCCTTTTATTCTCTCTCATACTTTCTCTCTCACGCTCTCTCTTCTCTCCCCCTTTATATCACTCTCTCTTTGACCTACCCTCTCCCTCTCTCGTTGTCTCTCTGTCACTCTCTTTTCTCTCTCTTCTCTCTCTTCTTCTCTATCTCTTTGTTCTCTCGATCCATTTCTATTTTGTCACTCTTCTTTTCTCACTCTCTCTTCTAGCACTCTCTTTCTATCGGTCTCTACCTCCCACTCTCTTGCTTTCTCTTTGCTATCCTTTTCTCCCTCTCCCTCTCTAAGATTCCCTTCATCCATCCATTATTACTCTTTATCTCTTTTCTTGCTATAGCTTGCTCTCTCTCATCTTTCACTCTCTCTATTCTCTTGCTCCCTTTTATTCTCTCCCACTTTTTCTCTCTTGCTCTCTGTCCCCCCTCTCTCACCCTCCATATCGCTCTCTTTTTTCTACTTACTCTTTATATCCCTCTCTCTTTGGACCTCCTCCCCCATTTGTCCATATTTTTTCTCATCCTCTTTCCTTCTCACTCTATCCCCCTTTCTCACACTCCTCCTCTTCCCTTCCCGCCACCTCATATTCTCCCTTTCCCTTAATCTCAGTCTTATATCTCTGCTCTCTCTCTCTCTCTTAACTATACCTCCCTCCCTCCATCACTATCCCTCTCTCTGCTCTCTACTCTCTCCTCTCTCTGTATCTTCACTCTAATCATTATATATCCCACTCTCTTGCTCTCCCTCCCTTCCTCTCATTTTATCCATTCTTTCACCTCTCTCTCTTTCACCAACTATGCCTCCCTCCATTTCTTTTTCTTTTATTTTATATATCTTCTCTCATTTACTCTTTATATGTCTCTAGCTTTATCTCTTCCATGCTTTCTCTATCAAACTCCTCCTATCCCCCTTCTTTCATTTCTATTTCATTATCTCCCCCAATATTTAATATCTCTCTCCCTCACTCTTGCTCTCTCTATATCTCTCTCACTCCTTTGCTCATGCTATTTCTCTTTATCCCTATTATCCCTATCTCACTATCCCTATCTCACTATATCTAGACTTTCTCGCTCTCTTCCCTTCCCCTTGCTCTCTTTTCATGTCTTTCCTCCTCTCCTTTACTCGCTCTCTCTCTCCCACATGCTCTATATCCTTCTTTCTACAGCTCTCTCTCCCACTCCGTACCTTTACCTCACTCTCCCTTTACACTTTTCTATTTCTCTACATTACTTTCTTGCTTTCTCTCTTCCACTTTCTCAGTCCCTCTCTCTCACTTCTTTCTTATCTCTCTTGCTCCGTTGTTCACTCTCTCTCTTCTTTCTCTCACCCTCTCACTCCATCCCTCTCTCTCCCCTCTTACTCCTCTTATACTCTCTTTTTTCTATTCTCTTTCTTGTTATTTTTTTCTCTCTTTCTTGCTCTCACTTTCCTTCTCTATCTCTTTTCTCTCTCTCCATCTCTCTCGCTTTCATTTCTCTATCTCTTTTCTTTCTCACCATCTCTTTCTCTCACTTGATCTCTTGCTTCTTAAACTCACACTCTTCATACTTTTAATATCTTTTCTCACACTTTCTCACTTACCCTCCCACCCTCCTTCCCTTTTTCTCTCCCTCACTCTCGCTTTCTCACTTTCCCTCTCTCTCGCACTATTTATCTCACTCACCCTCCCTCTCTCTTCCATGCCTTTCCTCTCTCTTGCTCCCTCACTCGCTCTCTCTCTTCTTTTTCTCTCACTTTAATTATCTCCCCCTCTTATGCCTCCTCTCTCTTTCTCATACTCTCTATTCTCTATCTTCTCCTATTTTTCTTTTTCTTCCTTTTATCTCTTTGATTTTCTACGTCTTTTTTCCTTAACCTTGACTTTTGCTTTTTCTCTCAATCTCTATTTTTTTCACTCTCTCTTGCTCTCTCTTTTCTCACTCTTTCTCTCTTCTCACTCCTTTTATCTCTCTCTTCTCCTCCCTCTCTCTCATGCTCTCACTTCTCTCTCTGAGAGATTGTGAGTGACTTAAATAGAGTGAGACATAACTAGATTGATGTAGACTAAGAGAGGGTGAGAGGAAAAGGAAAGCGTGGGAGAAAAGGATAGTGAATCTATTAGAAGATTGAGAGAGAGAAATATGGAGAGGCAAAGAAAGGGAGAGAGTGAGGGAGAGTAAGAGAAAATGGTGAGAGTGGGAGAGAGCTAGAGAGAGAAAAAGAGAGAAAATGGAGATTGAGCTAGAAAAGGAGGAATAAATAGTGAGAGCGAATGGACAGAGAAAGATGGAGAGAGCTAGAGAGAGTGAGAAAGAAAAGTGAGAGGAAAGAGAGAGGGAGTGAGAGGGAGGTAGAGCTAGAGGGAGAGTGAGAAAGCAAGAGAGAGAGGGAGAGAGAGATGAAGAGGAGGGAGAGAAAAAGAGGAATGGTGAGAGGGTAGAAAGAAAAGGGAGTGGAGTACTAGAGAGGAGGAGAGTGTGAGAATACAGAGGGGGAGGGGAGATCAAGCGTAATAGAGTGAAGTAAGATTCATGTCCCCCACTGTCTCCCTCTCCCCCTTCTCTCTATCTAGCACACTCTTTTGTCCCTCTCTCCTCACACATTTCTCTTACTCTCTCTTTTATCTCATTCTCTCTTGGCTTATCTTGCTCTCAATTCCTTCTTTGTCTCTCTTTCTCTTGGCCTATCTTGCTCTCAATCCCTTTCTCTCGGAAAATGGTGAGAGTGGGAGAGAGCTAGAGAGAGAGAAAATAGAGATTGAGCTAGAAAAGGAGGAAGAAATAGTGAGAGAGATGAGACAGAGAAAGATGGAGAGAGCTAGAGAGAGTGAGAAAGAAAAGTGAGAGGAAAGAGAGAGGGAGTGAGAGGAAGGTAGAGATAAAGGGAGAGTGAGAAAGCAAGAGAGAGAGAGTTGAAGAGGAGGGAGGGGAAGAGGGGGATGGTGAGAGGGTACAAAGAAAAGGGAGTGAGAGTGAGTACTAGAGAGGAGGAGAGTGTGAGAATACAGAGGGGGAGGGGAGATCAAGCGTAATAGAGTGAAGTAAGATTCATGTCCCCCACTGTCTCCCTCTCCCCCTTCTCTCTATCTAGCACACTCTTTTGTCCCTCTCTCCTCACACATTTCTCTTACTCTCTCTTTTATCTCATTCTCTCTTGGCTTATCTTGCTCTCAATCCCTTCTCTTTGCCTATCTTGCTCTCAATCCCTTTCTCTCTCTCCCTCTCTCTCTCACTTACGCTCTCCCTCCAACTATCCCATTCTCACCCTCTCTCACTCTCACTCCCTCACTCTCTTGCTCTCTTTCTCTCTATATCTTTCCTTTCTCCCTCCATATCTCTATATTTATTTCTCACTCTGGTGAGATCTCTCTTTTTCTATACTCTCTTTATTCTTTCGCTCCTTCCTCATTCTCCCTCTTTCTCTTCCTCTCACTCTTCCCCAATATCACACTCCCTCTTTCTCCGACTTTTTCTCCCTTTCTCTTACTCTCTTCTTTTTACTCACGCTATCTTCTACTCCATATCTTCTTTCGATTTTCTTTATCTCGTTCGTACTTTTTTCTCTTTCTCTCTCTTTTTTGTTATCCTTCTCTCACATTATCTTTTGTTTACTTTCTCTACTCTTTAAATCTTCTCTTGCTTCTCTCTCTTCTCTCACTCCCTTTATTTCTCTAAGCACTACTCTCACTCTTCATGTTTTCTCTCCCCCTTTCTTCTCTCACTCTTCATGTTTTCTCTCCCCCTTACTTTTAGTTTTATTTGCTTCTCTCTCACACACTCTTTTGGCCTATTTTCTCTCGCTCTCATTATTTATATCAATCTCTTACTCTCAATCTTCTTTTTCTCTCTCTTTATTTTTCACTCCCTCACCCTCTCTCTCCCTCTCTTAATCTCTGTCACTCTATCTACCTTCTCTCTTTTACTCCCCTCTCACTTTATCTCTCTCGCATTCTCCATCATTTGTACTCTCTCTCTCTCTTTAACTCCATCTCTCTCTCTCGCTCCCACTTTCACCATTCCTCTCTCGTACTCCATCTTATGCACACTCTATCTCTCTCTATCTTTCACTCCATCCCTCTCCCTCTCCAAATTTGTCTCCATTTCTACTTCTCACTAGCTCTCTCTTCCACACTATCACTCTCTATCTCTCCCATTTTCTTTTTCTCTCTTACCTCTCTTACTTTCTTTCTCTCTCAATCTCTTTCCTCTTCCATCTCTCATTCTCTTTCTCTCTCTCCTGCCCTCCTTTACTTCTTTCTTTCTAATTTCATCACTTTAGTCCTTTCTCTCCCTCTCCCTCTCCCTCGCTTATTTTATCACTCTATCTTTATCCTTCTCTCTCTCCCTTCCTATCTTCATCCCCCTTTCCCTCTTTCGCTCTCTTTACCTCTTTATGCCTCCCTCTCTCCTTATCTCTCTTATCTCTATTCTCTATTGCCCTATCTGTCTCTCTCTCTTTGTCAATGTTTCTTTATATTTTTCTGCCTCTCCCTCTCTCTTACTCTCTAACTTGGTCTCTCTCTTCTCCCCATCATTCTTGAGTATCTCTCTGTCTATCTTTTGTGGTCACTCTCTCTTTCACTCACACCCCTCTTTCTCTCTATCTTTTCATTCTTTGAATCTATTTGTTTTCTCCCCTTTACTCGCTCTCACCATCTCTCTCTCTCCCTATCCCTCTCTAACACACACTTTCTATCTCTATCTCT
>NW_018164744.1:680319-681878 GCF_001263595.1 Phalaenopsis equestris
ATCTCTCTCTCTCCACTCTCTTCCCCTCCCTCCCTCCCTCACTTCCTCTCTTTGCGTCTCGCTCTCCTTCCCTCCCTCACTATTTACCTCTCTCGCTTGCTCTTTCTCTCTATCATTCTCTCCCTCTTATTATCTCTCTTACTCTATCAACTTTCTCTCTCACTCACTTGCTCTCTTTTCTACTCCCTATCTCTTTTTCATTCCAACCCTCAACAACTCTCTCCCTACGTCCCTCTTTCTCTTCCTCAACTTTTTTCCTCTTTTTATTTCCCTCTCCTTCTTTTCCCTACTCTCTTCAAACCATTCTCTCTCTCGCTTCCACTTTTTCTCTCTTTATATCTCTTGCTCTCTCTCAATCTCTCTCACTCTCTCTTTATTCTCTAACTCTCTCTCTCTCCTTCTCACCCTGTCGTTCTTTTTCCCTCTCTCTTTCCCCCCTCCACCTATCTCTCTCTCACTCTTCCTCTGTCCCTCTCTCTTTTTCTCGTATATCTATCTTCTCTAACTCCTTCCCTCTCTATCTCACTCCCCCTCCCTCCTTCACATCCTTTATCTCTTTATCTCACAATCCCTCCCTTCCTCTCTTCTTACCTCTCTCTTGCTCCATCTCTCTCTTATCATCTCTCTCACTCTATATGACTCTCTCACTCTATGTTACTCGCTTTTTACTCTATCTCTCAATTTTATGTCTTCTCTCCCACTCTCTGAGTCTTTCTCTATCTCTCTCATTCCAACCCTCAAACCCTCCCTCCCTACATCCCTTTTTCTCCCCCTCACTCTCTTCTTTCCTCGCTCTATTTCTCTCTCCCTCTGTTCTCTACTCTCCCTATGATCTCTCATACATTTTCTCTCTCTCACTCTTTCTTCACTATCTTTTTTAACTCTTCTTTTTCTCTCCTTTTTCTTACTCTTTCTAGCCTTATTTCCATCTATCTTTCTCCTTCACTTCTCTATCTCTCCTTCTGTAAGTCCATTGCTTACTCTCACTCACTTGCTCTCCCTCAATTGCTCTTGCTCTCTCTCATCTCTCTCACACCCCTCTCTTGCAATCTCTACCTATCTCTCTCCCTTTCTATCTCTCTCTCTCTCTCTATCTTTGTCTTATGTCATTCTTTCTTACTCTCCCATTCTCACTCTCCCTACCTCTCTGCATCCTTCTTTCTGTTTCTCTCTCCCTCACTCACACTCTCTCCCTCCCTCCCTCCTTAGCTCACTCTCTCTCTCTCCCACTCTCTTTCATTATGTCTGACCCTACCTCTTTTTTATCTATCTGAACCTTTCTCTTTTTCCATCTCCGCCTTGCCTCTCTACATATCTCTCTTTTTTCCCTCCCTTCTCTTTACCTCTCTCATCTCTCCCTCTGTCTCTCAAACTCCATATCTCAATTTCTCTCACTTGCTTATTCATTCTATCTCTTTCACATTCTCTCTCCTTCACTCTCTTTCTCTCTCTCTTACTTATGTCTTTATCAAATCATCTCCCTCTCACTCTAGCTCACTTGACTCTCCCTGCCTCCTTCAATTCCTTTATCTCTTTATCTCACTCTCCCTCCCTCCCTC
>NW_018164744.1:685706-689102 GCF_001263595.1 Phalaenopsis equestris
ATACGTATCTTATTCTCTCTCTATCCCTCACTCTCTCCATCTCTCCCCTACCTCTCAATATATCACTCTCCCTTTTTCTCCCTCAATCTCTCTCTCTTCCTCTTTACCTCTTATATTCTCTCTCTCCTCTCTCCCTCTCTCCCTCTCTCCACCTCCTTCTCTTTGTCTCTTTCACTTGCTTTCTCAATCTATCTCTCTCACTCTTTCTTCTATTATTTCCTGTTGTCTCTCTTTTCTCTATTAATAATATTCTCTCTCTTTATCTTACCTTCTACACTCTCCCTTCCTCTTTCTCTCACTCCCTCTCTTTGTCTCACTCTCCCTCCTTTTATCCCTTTTCACCTCTCTCTCAAGCTTATTCTCTATCACCATGCTCAAATTCTCTCACACTCTCCTTTTCTCTCTCCCTTTATTTTTATCTCTCTCCCGAGCTCTTTTCTCGTTCCATACATCTCACTCTCACTCTCACTCTCTTGTGCCCTCTCCTTCCCACCCTCCTTCCCCCCTCCTTCCCCCTTATCTTTGACCTTCTCTATCACTCACTCACTCTCCCCGTCTCTCGCTCAGCCTTTCATCTCTCTCTTTCTATTCAATCTCTTCTCTTTCTTTCCCTTTCTTTCCCTCTCTCCCCACTCTCTGTACTCACTCCCTCCCTTCTCTCTCATCTCTCTCCTATCTCTTCTCTTTCTCCCTTTCTCAATTATTTCTCCTTTCAAAATCTCTCTCTTGCTCCCTCCCACTCTCTCTCTCTCTCACTATTTCTCTCTCACTTCTCTCTCTCTCTCTTTTTGCTAAATCTTCTCTTTATATCTCTCTCTTCCACTTCCTTCCCTCCCTCTTTCTCTCAATCTATCTCTCTTCTCTTTTATACTCTCTCTCACTCTTTCTCTACCTCCCAAATACATTCTCTCCCTCGCTCCATTGCTCATATTCACTCTCTCTTGTCCCTCCCTTCCTCCTCCCAACATCTCTCCCTCCTTGCCTTTCTCTGTGTCTCTCTTCTCTTACTCTCCTTATCTTACTCTTTCTCACTCCCTCTCTCTTTATTTCTCACTCTAGTCTTCTTCCCTCTATTTCTTTATCTTACTTACTCCTCATTGTCAATTTCTCTTTATCTCCCTCCCTTTCTCTCATTTAATTCTTTTGTCGGTCTCAAACTGTCCAACTCTCTCCCAAATTATCTCTGATTCTCTCTTTCTCTTCGCTATTACTCATTCTCTCTCTTCTCTCTCTCACTCTGCAAATTTCACCCTATCTCTTCTCTCTCTCTTGACCATCCTCTCTAGCTCTATCTTTATCCCTCATTCATTCTTGCTTTCCCTCCTCTCTCCTTCTCTGGCTCTCCCTCTTTGATATTCTCTCCATCTATCCCTCCTCAGCTCTCTCAATTTTTCTTCAGGCTCTAGCATGCTCTCCCTCTTCTTTCACTCTCTTTATTCTCTTGTTCCCTTTTTCTCTTTCCCACACTTTCTCTATATTGATATATCTCTCTCACTCCCGCTCCCTCTCTCTTCCTTTATACTTTTTTTTTGTTACCCTTTTTCTATCTCTCTTTCTCTTGGCCTCCTCCACCATTTTTCTTTATATCTCTTTCCTCCTTCCTTTTTTATCTCTTCCTTGTTCTAACACACTCGTTCTTTCCCGCTATCTACCTCTTAAACCCCCTTCCATCTGTCTCACCATTATATCTCTCCTCTTTCTCTGACTATCCATCGCTCCCTCCATCACTACCTTTCTCTCTACTCTATCTCCTCTCTCAATCTCTTCTTTATATTTTTCTCTCTCTCATACTCTCTCGCCCTCCCTCCCTCCCTCCTTCCCTCCTTTCCTCCATCCCTCTCCATCTTGTTCTTTCACCCTCACTATCCTTCTCTCACCCAATCTCTCTTCCTCTCTCCCTTCTTTCTTCTTTAACTATATTTGTCTTTTCTTTTTTATTCTCTCCTTCTCTACCAATCTCTTTCTATCTCTCCCTTCTTTCTCTCTACCTAGCTCAATTACTTTTTATCTTTCTTACTTTTTTTCCTCTCTCTCTTTCTCTTTCAATCCCATGTTCTCCCTTTCTATCACTATCACTCTATCTTTATTGTCTCACTTTCTTCTGTCCCTAATGCCCTCTCTCTCGCCCTCTTAAAATCTTTCTCCAACTCTCTCACTTGCTCCCTCTATATCGCTCAGTCCCTCTCTCCCACACTCTTTTTCTCTCCCTCTTTCTATCGCTCTCTCTCTCACACACACACCCACTATCCTCCAATCTCTCCCTCTCTTATGGACTTTTTCTCTCTCTACTCTACCTCTACCTCTACCTCACTCTCCCTTTATACCCCTCATTATCTTTATATCACTTTCACCCTTTTTATCTTCCACTCTCTCACTTTCTCTTCTGCTGAGTCGCTTACTCTCTCTTCTTTCTCTCTCCCAGTCTCTCTTTCCTTCTCTATCTATTTGCTTTCTCATCATCTCTCTCACTTTCACTTTCTCTATGTCTCTCTTGATCTCTCTCTTCTCTCACTCACACTTTTCTTACTCTCTCTAACTCCCTCTCTTTCCCCGCAATCTCTCACCCTCCCACTCTCCTTCCCTCCCTTATTTTTTCACTATAATTCTCTCACTCTCTCACTTTTTTCTTCACTCCCTATTTCTCTCGCTCTATCTCACTCTTCTATCCTTCTCTCACTTTGTCTCTCCCTCTCTCCCTCTGTCCCTCCATATAACTTGATTCATTCTTCCTCTCTTCTCCCTTTCTCTCTATCACCCTCTCCCCCCTCCCTCCTCCCACTACCTCACCCTACCTCTCCCATGCCTTTTGTCTCTCTCTTCCTCCCTCCCTAGCTATCACCTTAAATCTCTCACTTTAACTCTCTCTCCCTCTCACCCTCCCTCCTCTCTCTTTATTTTTATCTTCTTATTTTTGATCTCTTTCCTTCTCTCACTCATTTTCTCTTTTCATTTCCTACATCACTTCTCTCTAACATTATCCTTTGCTCTCTTTATATATTTAACTTTCTCTTGATCTATCTCATTTCTCTGTCCTCTTTTATCCTTTTCCTCCACACTCTCCTGCCCTCTCTCACGCTCTATACCTCTCCCTCTCTTCATCACTCTCTCTATTTCATATTTACTCATGCATGCTCTCTCTCTATTCTCATGCTTCCTCATTTCTTTCTCTCATCTCTCTCCTCTTCTATCCCTCCCTCTGTTCTACTCTCTTCCGCTCCCTCTTTCTCTCTTAGTATGTCTCTCTCACTCTGACTCTCTCCCTCTCTACTATTCTCTCAGTCATATTCTCTCTGTCATGCTCTACAGCTCTCCCTCCCTTCAACTCTCTCTGTATTTCATTCTCTCATGCATGCTCTTTCTCTATTCTCATGCTTCCTCTTTTCTTTCTCTCTCTCC
>NW_018164744.1:689201-694686 GCF_001263595.1 Phalaenopsis equestris
ATTTCTCTTTTCTCTTCACCTCTTTCGCCTTTTTTATCTCCCCTTCCCTCCCTTCAGCTCCTCTCTCTCTCCTCTCTCTGTGTTTATGCTTCTTTCCCTTCCTTAATACCTCTCTCTCTCTTCTATCTCCTCCCTTTGTCTCTTCTCTCTTTATTCTTCATCTCATTCTCCTTCCCACTCTCTTACACTCTCGGTCCCAAACTCACTCTTTCTTACTCTCTCCCTCTCCCACCCACTCTCTCTTCCCCCTTCTCCCTCTTCCTCTCCCATGCACTCTCTCTTCCTCCCTCTACAAATTCAACCCTCTTTTCTCTCTCTCTCTTCTTCTCTGCCTCCCTTCCTTTCTCTCTTCCACCCTTTATCTCTCCCCCTCTTCTCTCTCTCATTCAATCTCTTTCTAATCCTATCCCTCTTTCACCCCTATTTCTCTCTCCGCTTTGTCACTTTATCTTTAATTTTTATTTTCTCTCCAGCTATCACACACTCTCGTTTGTCTCTATCTTCTCTCATTTCTTTAGTTCTCCCATCAATCTCTTGCTCTCTATTCCTTTGTATCTCTCTCAACTACATGTCTATCTCTTCTTCTATTTTAGCATCTCTCTGCTCTCCCCAAGTCTCTAATCCTCCCTCCCACCTTCCTTTTCTCTTTCACCATCTCTGCAAGCCTCATTCACTCTATCTCTTTGTTTCTCTTTCTCTCCTCTCTCACTCTGTCACTTTCTCTATCCATCTCACCCTCCCTCTCCCATTCTCTAACTTTCTCTCCCATCCATCCCTCTCTCATCAATTTCCTTCTCTCTCTTATCCCTTTTTCACTCTCTCTCTATCACTCTCATTCAATCTACGACAATTCTATCTCTCCTCTCTCTTGATCTTTCACTTTCTCTCACTCTGCTCTAGTTGGCTCACCATCTTCTCTCCCTTTTATATTTTGCTCTCCCTCCTTCTCTCTTTATCTCTCTCTCTCCCTCCCTTCCTCTCTTTCTCTCTCCCTTCTCTTGCTTACTCCTCTCCCTCATTTTTATGCTTACACTCTCTCGTCATCTCTCTTCTTCACTCATTCTTTTCCTCACTCAAAAAGACTAACTCTTTTTCTCTATCTCTCACTCTCACTCCCCATAACCTCCTCTCCCTCTCAATTTTACACTCTCTGCCTCTCTCTCATCCTCTTCAATTCCCTAACTCTACACTGCTCTCCTTCTCTCCGCTTCTTTCCTTTATTTTTATCTCTGTCCCTTTTTCTCGTCCTCCCTCTCTCTCTCTCCAACTCTCTAAGTCTCATTCTTGCCTTTTTCCTCTCTCTCTCTCATTCCCCGTGCCTTCTTCTTTTACTCTCCCTCCCTCTCCGTCTACTTCTCTCTATCATTTTATGTTTATCTTCCCTCTCTCTCTTTCACTCCCTCCATATTTCTTTCACTCTTGCTCCTCTCTCTATCTCATTTGCATCAAGCTATCTCTTTCTCTCTATCTCAATCATGTCTTCCACCACAATCTCACTATCTCTCATTTGCTCTTTTCATTTTGTCTCACTAACTCTTCCACTCTCTCTTTTTGAGACTCTCACCTGCTATCTTACCACTCTAACTCTTACACTCTCTATCTCTCTCCACTCTCTCTTTTTGAGACTCTCACCTGCTCTCTTACCACTTTATCTCACTCTCTCTCATTTGCTCGTTTCATTTTCTCTCACTAACTCTTCCACTCTCTCTTTTTGAGACTCTCACCTGCTCTCTTACCACTCTATCTCTTTCTTCTCCCTCTCACTATCTCTCTCTCTTTTTTGCTCTATCCCTTTCCCTATCTCCCTACATCTCCCTTTCTCTTTTCCTACTATCTCTTCTTTCTTTACTCACTCTCTCTCATTATCTTCATCTCTCTCTCACTATCTCTATTGCTCTCTCTCTCTCTCCCTCTCTCTCTGCACTCTCTCTCATTCATTCTATATCTATCTCACTTCGTCGCTCTCTCTCTCTCACACACTTGCTTTGCCACTCACCTACTCTCCCTCCCTTTAGTTGGATACCTCTCCCATATTCACTTTACAAATTTTTACCGAGCCCTTTTTTCTATTCTTCTCTTGTCATCCTTACATTCTATCTCCCTCTAACTCTCTCTCACTCTCTTCTGACTCTCTCTCCTTCTACTCCCTATTCTCTCTCTCCCTCATTTGTTCCCTCCCTTCCTCTCTCTCTTAAGATCTCTACTTTGTGGTCCTCTTTCTGTCTCTTGTCCTCACCCAAAATTTTTCTTTTACTTCCGTCCATATTGTTCTTATTTCTCTCTCCCCTTCCCTCCCACTGTCTCTGAGTTCCACCCTCTTTCTCTCTCGTGCTCTATCTTTCTCCTTCGCACAATAGCTTCCACTATCGATCTCTCTCTCCTTCCCCCTCTCTCTCTTTCGTGGTTCTCACTTTCTCTCCACTATTTTTAAAACTTTCTCTACTTTTTCTCTCTCTCTCGTCCTCTCTCAATATTTCTTTATCTCTCTTCCTCCCAATCCTATTTTTGCTCTATTTCTGTTGCTATTTATTCCTCTATGTTCCAATCTCACTAATTTTCTCATGTTCCAATCTCACTAAACTCTATCTCTATTCTCTCTCTCTCATCCCCTTTCATACCCTCTCTCTCACTCACTCGATCACTCCCTTCCTCCCTCACTATTGCTCGCTCCCTGCCTCACTCCCTCTCTTCATCTCTATTTCTCTCTATATCCTTCTTTAATTTTCTTCCTATCTCTCCCGTTATCATTTTCTCCCCTCGCTCTTCCTTCTCCTCCCTCTCTCACTCCCTCTTTCTCCTCTCACGCTATCTTATTTCTCTCTGTTAATCTCTTTATTTAGCTTATATCTTTCTTATTCTCACTCTCTTTCGGTCTTCCTATCTCTCCATTTCTCATTCACTATACCAATCTCTCACCCTCTCTTCCCTATCGTAATCTCTTGCTCCTCTCGCTCTCTTTCTCTCGCTCGGTCCTCCCTCTCTTCCTTGCTCTCTTTCTCTCTACCTTAATTGATTTGTCTTTCTCTTCCACTCCTCCCACTCTCTATCACTCTTGATCTCCCTCTCTGCTCTCTATTCTCACTCTCCCCCTCTCCCCCTCTATATTACTCACTCTCCCTCCCTTTTCTTTCTTCCTCTCTCACCATTCCTCTCCTTCTCTCCCTCCTTCACTTCATCTCTCTTTCTCTCTTACTTTCTCACACTCACAGTAGCTCTACCTACCTCTCACTCCCTCTCTCTTCTCTCTCATTATTTCTTTCTCACTCTCTCTAGCTGTCTCCCTCTTTCTCTGTGTCATATCTCTCACTATTTCTTACTCCTTTTCTAGCTCAATCCTCATTTCCATCTCTAGCTCTATTCCACTCTCCCTATCTTTCTCACTCTCGCTCCATAATACTCCCTTTTTCTCTTTCTCTCTCTCACTCTCTCCCTTTCGTTGCCTCTCCACATTTTTCTCTCTCAATCTTCTCATAAATTCTCCTTCCGTTTCTCTTTTCTCCCACGCTCTCCTTTTCCTCTCACCCTCTCTCTCAGCCTACATCAATCTAATATGTCTCACTCTATTGAAGTCATTCTCATTCTCTCTCTCCTCTCTATCTTACCTCTCACCCTTCAATCTCCCTGTTGGTCTTTTCTATCCCTCTCTCTCGCTCCTCACTCTCTCCATATCATTAAATCTATCCACCTCTCTCAATCTCTCCTTCCCTTACTCTTTTTTCTCAATCTTTCACTCTCTCTCCCTCTGCGCTCATTCTCACTCTCTCTTCCTCTCTTTCCTTTACACACTCTTGCACTATATATACTTATCTCTTGCCATTTTTCTTCTCTCTCCAGCTCTCATTTCTCAAACTCTCTCAATTGATCTTCTTATGCCTCCCTCACTCTCTCACTATATCTCCCTCTATCTCTCTCTCTTTCGTACTCTTACGTTCTGCTTATTGCACTCTCTCTCTCACCCTACCCTCTCTCACACTCTATTGCTCTAACACTCTTACTCACTCTATCTCTTTCTATCTTTTGCTCCCTCTATCACACCCACACTTTCTCCCCATCTCCGTCTTTCCTGCTCTTCCTTTCTTACTCTCCCTCCCTCCTTCTCTTTTCCTCTCCATTTTTCACTCCCTTTCCCTCTTTATCTTTACTTTCTCTTTCTACTTCACTCTCATGCTCTATCTTTCAATTACTCACTCTCGCTCTCTCACTCCACGACCAATCTCTATTCACTCACTCTTTCTCTTTGTCAATAAATCTCTACCTATTCTCACTCTTTTCGTTGTCTCTCTCCATTCTCTATCTCTCTCCATCACTCCCTCTCTCTCTCATTATTCTTTATCTCAACCCCTCTCCATCCCACACACTCTCTCAATATTCTCTAACTTGAGTGAGAGAGGGGCGAGAAAGATAGAACAAGAGATAAATACAAAAGAGAGAGTGAGGAAAGAGAGTGAGAGAGAGTGTGTCAGAAAGAGAGATAAAGATGTGAGAGAGAAAGAGAGGGAGGGAAAAAGTGAGCGAAGGAAGTGTAAGAGAAACTGAGAAATAGTGAGAGAGATAAAAAGAGGAAGAGAAGATAGCAATACAATAATAGAGTGAAAGGTGAGAAAAAGAGAGTGAGAGATAAAGCAAGAGAAAGAATAAGCAAGGAAAGAGGGATGTAAGAGTGACAGAAAAGAGAGCAAGAGAATGATAAAGAGAGAGAGATAGAGAGGGCGAGAAAGATAAGAGAGAGGGAGCAACAATAAGAGAGAGAATGAGAGAAATACCGAGAGAGGAGAGACTAAGGGAAGAAAGAGCAAGAGTGAGTGAGAGAGGAAGACATCCAGTTAGAGAGAGAGAGGGAGAGGGAAGAAGGGAAGTGAGAGAGAGAAGAAGAAAGAGCGAGAGATTACCAAGAGGGTTAAGGAGAGAAAGGGAGGTTATCTCACTCTTCTATCTGCCTCTCACTCTTTCTATCCCTCTTTCTCCCCCTCCCTCCCACTATATTGATTCATTCTTCCTCTGTCCTCTTTTTCTCTCTCTCCCCCTCTCTCCCCCTCTCTCCCTCCCCCACTATCTCACCCTATCACTCGCATTCCTTTTGTCTCTCTCTTCCTCCCTCACTAGCTCTCTCTTCTTTGTTTCTCTCTTTATCACTCTCTTCCTCTCCCACCCTCCCTCGGCTCTTACACTTTTTTTATCTTCTCATTTTTGTTCTCTCTTTCCTTCTCTCACTCCTCTCTCTTTCATTTTCTACATCACTGCTCTCTAACATTTTCCTTTACTTTTTCTCTCTATGTCTCACTTTCTCTTGAACTTTCTCCTCCCACTCTCTCCTTTTCTTTCCCTCCCTCTTTTCAAATCTTTCCTGCCTCTCTTTCTCTCTTGGTCTATCTCTCTCACTCCGACTCTCTCCCTCTCTACTATTCTCTTGGTCATATTCTCTCTCTCATGTTCTATGCCTCTCCCTCCCTTCATCTCTCTCTATTTCATTCTTACTCATGTTCTC
>NW_018164744.1:699125-704193 GCF_001263595.1 Phalaenopsis equestris
TCTCTCTATCGATCTTCATCCCTCTCTCTTCCATTCCCTACTTCTTCACCTCACTCTCCCTCTATCCACCTTCAATTTCATCTATTTCTCTCCTAATATCTCACCTTACATCTCTCTCTGTCTCTCCTTCCTTTTCTCTCTCTATGTTTCTTCCTCACTTGTCTCTCTCTGTTCTTTCTCTCTCCCTTCCACTATCTCTCCCATTCCTATCCCCCACTCTCTCCCTCTCCCCCGTCTCTCTATCTCGATCCCTCTTTTCTCCCTCTATCCTCACACATTTCTCTTACTCTCTCTTTTATCTCATTCTCTCTTGCCTTATCTTGCTCTCAATCCCTTTCTCTGTCTCTCCCTCTCTTGGCCTATCTTGCTCACAATCCCTTTCTCTCTCTCTCTTGCACTTACGCTCTATTTCTTATCATACTCTCTCTCTCCCTTCAACTATCCCATTCTCACCCTCTCTCACTCTCGCTTCCTCACTCTCTTTCTCTTTTTCTCTCTATATCTTTCATTTCTCCATCCATATCTCTATAATTATTTCTCAGTCTGGTGAGATCTTTCTTTTTTTATACTCACTTTATTCTCTCGCTCCATCCTCTTTCTCCCTCTCTCTCTCTTTCTCTCACTCTTACTCAATCTCACACTCTCTCTCTCCATCCAATTTTTTCTCCCTTTCTCTTACTCTCTTATTTTTACTCACTCTATCTTCTACTCCATTTCTTCTTTTGCTTTTCTTTATCTCTTTCGTACTTTTTGATCTCCTTTTATCACTCTTCTTTGCCCCACTCCTAGCTCTCTATCTCCATCCCTCCCTCTCTCCCTTCCCCTTCTTCTCCCCCTTTCTCTCACATCATCTTTTTTTTACCCTCTCTACTCTCTGAATCTTCTTTTGCTTCTCTCTCTTCTATCACTCCCTTTATTTCTGACTCCCTTTATTTCTCTAAGTTCTTACTCTCACTTTTCAAGCTTTCTCTCCCCCTTTCTCTTAGTTTTTTTTTGCTTCTCGCTCACTCTCTCTTTTGCCCTCTTTTCTCTCGTTCTCACTATTTATATCAATCTCTTACTCTCAATCTTTTTTTCTCTCTCTTTATTTTTCACTCCCTCACCCTCTCTCTCCCTCTCTTAATCTTTATCACTCTATCTACCTTCTCTCTTTTACTCCCCCTCTCACTTTATCTCTCTCGCATTCTCCATCATTTGCAGTCTCTCTCTCTCTCTCTTTAACTCCATCCCTCTCTCTCTTGCAGTTTCACCATTCCTCTCTCGCACTCCATCTTTTGCACTCTCTATCTCTGTCTATCTTTCACTCCATCCCTCTCCCTTTCTTACTCTATCTCCATTTCTCTTTATATTCTTCTCTTTCTACTTCTCACTAGCTCTCTCTTTCACACTATCACTCTCTATCTCTCCCATTTTCTTTTTTACTCTTTACCTCTCTGAATTTCTTTCTCTCTCAATCTCTTTCCTTTTCCATCTCTCACTCTCTTTCTCTCTCAATCTCTTTCCTTTTGCATCTCTCGCTCTCTTTCTCTCTCTCCTACCTTCCTTTCCTTCTTTCTTTCTAACTTCATCACTTTAGTCCTTTCTCCCTTTCCCTCCACTGTTTCATCACTCTATCTTTATCCTTCTCTCTCTCTCTCTTCTTGTTTTCATCCCCCTTTCCCTCATTCACTCTCTTTTGCTATCGTTACCTCTTTATCCCTCCCTCTCTTCCTATCTCTCTTATTTCTATTCTCTCTTTCTCTCTCATTTTCAATGTTTCTTTCTATTTCCCAACCTCTCCCTCTCTCTTACTCTCTCTCTATTGGTCTCTCTCTTCTCCCCATCACTCTTGCGTATCTCTTTATCTATCTTTTGTAGTCACTCACTCTTTCACTCACACCCCTCTTTCTCTCTATCTTTTCAATCTTTGAATCTATTTGTTTGCTCCCCGTTACTCGCTCTCACTGTCTCTCTCTCCCCTATCCCTCTCTATTACTCTTTTTCTCTTTCTATTTCTCTCGTATTATCCCTCTCACTCTATATTCTTTCTCTCTCACTCTCTATCTCCCTACATCTCTCCCTCATTCTAACCTTCAAAAACTCCCACCCCACATTCCCCTCTTTTCTCCCTCTCGATCTCCCTTCTTCTCTTTATTTCCCTCCTTTTTCTCTCACTTTCTTCTCTCAAACCCTTATTTGTCTCTCCCTCCCACTCTTTCACTCTCTCCTCTAATTCTCCCTCTTTCTCTCCCTCTCTTTCCCATTCTCTCTATCCCTCCATTTATCTCTCTCACTCTCCCTCTATCTCTCCTACCTCCCTCCCCCACTTGTATTCATCACCCACAGCTTTTCACTCTTAGCCTCTTATCGCCCTCTTCCTAGCTCTCTCTCACACCTCTAAACTCTCTCGCTGTCTCTAATCCTCTCTCTTTCTCATTTACTTTTACTCCATTTCTTGCTCTCTCTCTCTCACTTATTATTCCTCACTCTCTCTCACTTTCTCTCATCTTTCCCACCCCTCTCTCTCACAATCTCTACCTATCTCTCTATGTTTTTAAGCAACTTTTCACCACTTTCTCCCTCACTCACACACACACTCTCTCTCCATCTCCTTATTTCTCTCTCCCTCTCTCACACACACACAATCTCTTTTAGTCACTCTCTCTCTCCACGACTCTTTTAATCCTTCTTTGACTCACCCTCTCTTTTCTCTCTCTCCATACTTATCTTATTTTCTCTATCCCTCACTCTATCCTCATCTCTCCTCTCCCTTTTCTCTTTCTCTCACTCTCTCTATTGAACTCCCTCCTTCTCCATCCCTCCCTCTCTCTCACTCGCTTGCCCTCTATCTCTCTATCTCCCTTTCTCTCACCTTACTCTCACCTTTCTCACACTATCTTCTCTATGTTCATTTTTCTTTTTCATTCTCTCTAACACTCTTACTCTTCTCTTTTGCTCTCTTATTGCTCTCACCCTCATTCTCTCTCTTTCTCTCTATTTCTCTCTCCCACTTTTTTCTCACTCCCTCTCTCTCCCTCACACCCTCCCTCCATCTCCATCTCTTATTAAGCCTCCTTTTCTCTCTCTCCTTCATCTCTTTACCATGATCTTGATCTCTACCAATTTCTCTCTCTCTCTCTCTCTCTCTCTCTCTCTCTCTCTCTCTCTCTCTCTCTCTCTCTCTCTCTCTCTCTCTCTCTCTCTCTCTCTCTCTCTCTCTCTCTCTCCTATGATCTTGCCCAATGACTCTCCCACCCTCTTTTTTCCTCTTTTTCAATACTCTTACTCTATCTACCTCTTTCTTTATCTCCCACTTTCTCCCATCTCTCTCCCTCTCCACCCCTTCTCTATATCACTATCTCACACTCTCTCCCTCAATCTCCTCTCTCTTAAATCTCTCTATAATGTTTCTTTCTGTCACGCTCTCCCTCTCTCACCTTACGTCCTACTCTTCCTCTACCTCCTTGCTCTCAATTCTCTCTCGTTGTTCCTTGTGCTCTTTCTCTCCTCTCTTATATCTCTTGCACTAACAACCTCTCTATCCCCCTTATCCCCCCTCTTTCTCAACTTTCCATCTTTCCCTCCTTTCCTCTCTCATTTTGTACTTCTCTCTAGCTCACACTTTTCTATTTCCATCCCTCCGTCCCTCCATCCTTCCCATCTTTTTCTCTCTCTCTCATAATATCTATATTCCCTCTCTTACTATTTTTCTCTTGCTCTACATCCTTTGCACTCATTTTTAATCTCTTCACCTTTCTACTACACTCTCTTTCTTTGTCACCCCCATTCTCACTCCCACTTATTCTCACTATTGATGTTAGGCCTCCTCACTCTCTTCATCACTATCTTTATCTCCCTCTCTCTTACTCTCCCTCTATTTTCCTATTTGTTGCTCTCTCTTTCTCTCTCCCTCCTTTCGTCCTTTCCTTCTCTCTTACTCTATCTCTCTTCTCTCTTCATCTTTCTCCCTCGCTCTCCCTCTTAGTCTCACTCTCCTTCTATTGCTCAATATCTCTCACACCCTCTTGTTTTATCTCTCACTCAATCTCTCTCGCCCTTCCTCTTTCAATCTTTCTCTCTTTGTCACTCCCTCTCTCTTCTTTTATTTTTATTGCTCCTACCTCTCTCAGGTTCTCTCTCTCACTCTCTAATGCAATCACTATCTCCCTTTAATTATCTCTCTCTCTTGCTCACCCTCTATCTTCCTCTTTCTTTGGCTCCCGTTCTTATTTTCTCTCACTCACTCTCTTTCTTCATTGCGCACTCTATTTATCCTCTCACTCTTCACGTTCCTCCCACCCTCTCTCCCTCTCCCTCTGTGCCTCTCCATCCCTATCTACCCCACCCTCCCTCCCCCCCTCTTTATGTCTCATTCTCTCTCTTTATTTCTTTCGTTCTCTCTCTATATATCCCTCAGTCCTTTTTTCCTCCCACTCACTCTATCCCTCTCTCTCTATCTCTCTCTCTTTTCTCTATCCCTTCCTTGCACTTTGAATCTCTCTCTTCATTACTGTTGCTCTCTCTCACCCTCTCATGTCATTCTCTCTTCTCTCAGTTTTGTTCTCCCTCTCTTTATCTCTCTCTCCATATCCTTCTTTGTTTCTCTTACTATCTCTCACTTCATCATTTTCTCTCCCTCGCTCTTCCTTCCCCTCCCTCTCTCACTCCCTCTTACTCTCTTTTCTCTCACTATCTTTCCTCTCTCTATCAATCTCTTTGTTGTGCTCATGTCCTTCTTATTCTCACTCTCTCTCTTTTCTCATTCACTAAACCATTCTTTCACCCTCTCTTCCCTATTGTTATCTCTTGCTCCTGTCGCTCTCTTTGTCTCACTCGCCCCTCTCTTCCTTGTTGTCTTATTCTCCCCTTAATTATTTTTTCTTTCTCTTCCACTCGTCCCACTCTCTCTCACTCCTTATCTCCTTGTCTTCTCTCTATTCTCACTCTCTCACTCTCTACCTTCTCTATTACTCACTCTCCCCCTTCTTTTTCTACCATTCTTTTCTACCTCTCTCGTCATTCCATTCCTTCTCTCTCCTTCTCTTTATCTCTCATTCTCTCTTGCTTTCTCTCTCTCCCTCTAGCTCTT
>NW_018164745.1:0-11715 GCF_001263595.1 Phalaenopsis equestris
ATGACCATTTCATTAGTTTGTCACATGCTTCCGCCAACCCCTCCATAATATCTATCAATATTATGTGCGGACGAGATATATGTGGATTAGGTGCGAATTGCTGGTATTTTGGTAGTATTGTGGTGATATTGTGGTGCAATACTATCAGAATACCATCAAAATACTATTAATCTGCATGTTTGGTGTCCGCACAGAATACTCAGTCTCCCTTCACATCAAACATATGGTTTGCTGCTTTTTTTTTTTTTTAACTAACATCAATTCATTTTTTTTTGAACTATTGAATCGGTGCATTTGCATATTTCATGATTAGAACATTAAGAATTTGATTAAAAATAAAAAATGAGTTGAAGCTTTATTGTGAATTTTAATATTTGAGTGAGAAATTGAAAAAAAAAACTTTAGAAAGCATGTGCTAGTTTTTGTGAGTAGATTATAATTGGTAAGTTTCAAGAGATAACTTATTCCTACACTTTGGTGATTTATTGACCGAGTCAAAAGAGAAATTTGTACTTATTTTTTAAAAGAACAGAAGTTGATGGACTAAAAAAAGGAAGTTTCAAACAAAGTTTAACTCATTGAATTTTGCACCCGTATGGATGGGAGAAAATTGTGGGGAGGATTATTTTGTAATTAACATGAACATAAAGGTTATGGGTTCAACTTAGCATCATAATACTTATTTAGTCAATATTATTTAATCCTTAGCTCAAGCTCATTTAATTATGAGGTTATTAAGATGCTTAAATGCTCAAAAAATATATTGTGACTTAAACAAGCAACACAGACCGTTTGATGGAGTTTTTTGGGTGGTTGGCCAAGCTTACAAAAATATCTCTCTTAAACTATACGAGGGCTCTTATTCTGCATATAAAAATAGTAGAGGAGAAGAGATAAATAAGTTGGAAACTAAAGTATAATTATTTAAGAGAATTGCAGGAAAATGATCATCATTCATTGTCGACCACCACCAACGATTGTTGCAACCAATAATGTCTATTGTAGCCATCAAATATGAATTTTATAGCCAACTATGATTGTTGTAGTAGGATTATTTTAGCCATTAATTATGAATTTTGTAGCCAGCAACTTTACTTCTTATAACCTTACCATAATTACTGTAGCCAACTTATTAACGTATAGTTGTGATTGCCAATTTTTTTAATCTCATCTTCTCTATTTATGAGAAGAGTGAACATATATACTTTCAACTTCAAGTTGACTATTTTGACTAGAGGAGGCCTTATGGATTTTTTCCTTTGTAAGATTTTCTTCAAGTAAAAAATTTTATTGTCTCTAACATATCTATTTGTGTGTGTGCTAAAAAATTATAGTGAGCTAAGGATTAAAATTTTGGTCATTAAGAATTTTCTAGCAAACAACAAAAATTATCAAGATTAAAGTAATCTAAATATCATACAATTTGCCTACTACTTAGAGCATCTTGATCTTTGTTGTTAATATTATCGAATCTATCATATTGTGAGTGATAAAATCAAACCATAAAACTCACTATGATTACATTAAACTTTTTTTAACCAAAAAAAAAAACAATTAGTTCATTTAAACATGATATTTTTTAATTATTTTCTCTCATTTTCTCATAAAACTATTACTTCTAAAGCACTATCAAATTATTATTCCATCTAATTTTCTCTTAATCTAACTATTTTTTAACAATATATGATTACTTTCTTATTGTGTGCTAGTTAATTCTCATTGGTAGAAAAAGGTTAAGGGTCTGTTTGGGGCAGCTGCACCTTATTAAATAACAGTAGTGAAGTTGTTGAATAATAATCTAATGTTCAAAAATTTACAATGGTTATTACAATTTTTTTTTTGAAAAAGTCTGAACATAGCTAAAAAACTGTCACCGCACTAAGTCAGGGCCGGTGGGAAATCACAAATCTTGGCTAGTTAGAATTAGCTGGTATACATACATAGAAAAGTGATAAAAATAAGATTTCTCATATTGAAAATCCATAAAAAGGAAATAATTAGGACATGACCAAATTAAAATAGTTCACTATAAAATTTAAATTTAAAAGTCTCACTCTTCTTCATAATTGGAGAAAATAGAATTGTAACACTTATTTATCACTATTTAAGGGTTGTTAGATGATAATACTAATTAGGTGATAGTAGTTATGCAATGTTAACAGAGGTCTTAATCAAGCAATAAATTCTTAGATATAATAACAAAATAATAATAGTCATATAATAATAGTTGGGCTACAACAACCATGAGTAGCAGTTGATGATTGTAGGTAGTCATTGGTTTCAAGTTCTCTTTGTGAGTTTAGATTTAGCTCTTAACTCCCTTATTTCTCCCATATCTATTTGGAGAATGTCTATCTATATTTTTAAAAAGTTACGTTTTGTTAAATTTAGTCAAAATCGTAGAACGCTCAATTGGATGACCCGTATTGATTCATTAGATTATAAACTACTCTTTTAGTATTTAAGCATCTTAATGATCTCAAGATTGAACAATTTTAGGTTTGCTTAATTCCTCTCATTACACTACTCTATTCCATTAAGAACATGTCATATTCAGAGATTGTTTGGCATTCCCTATAATGCTTTGAATCTTTTTTTATACTTTAAAAGCTTTATCTGAGTTTATTTGGACTCAGAATGAAATAATTTTGACATCATTGACTTTTTATAGTTGAGATGTTTAGTTCGACTAAAGATGCACTAGAACTATAGCTCAGAAAATCAATAATTTGACTCTTGAAGATATCTTTTGATATTCGTGCTCGATCATATAAATTTTATGTGGCATTTTATTTTGCCTAATATGATCAATTTTTGCAAACTTATAACTAAAAATTAGTTCATGCAACAAAATGAAAGCAATTCAAAAAATACTAAAAAGATTAAGGGTGCATTTGGGTCAGTTGTAGTTGTATGAAATCTTAGTTCAAAAATCATTGTGAAAAATATATTGTTTAAAAACTGCTGTTCCAGGAGTAGTCCTCATGTTTGGAAATATTGTGTTATAGATGTATATGGATAATTGCTTGAAATACCCTTCTATTCAAATTATATTTAATTCATAGTTTCTATAGATATTTGTAATTCTCATATTTAAATGTACCATATGAAATCTTAAAAATACAAAAGAAATTATTACAACTTTTAATCATTCACATTATAATAAATTAAAAGGGGAAGAAGTAACTAAGGACATCTATTGTGAGAGAAAAACTTAATATGGAGATGTTTTTATCAATTTCTAAGAGAAAAGTAGTCATTAAATAACATAATTTTGGGCAAAAAATGAATCAAAGATGAAAATCAATGCCAAGGAAACATTGTGATAGCAAGCTCCTTTTCACTATTCATTTTTATGGTATAAATTCGAAAGGAATGAAGGAAAGGCAAGAAGAAAAATGTTAGCAAAGAAAAATTTTGATTGCAAAATTTACCCCATGTTCTAATGAATGATGGTGAGTATAAATTTGCCACACTTTCCAATGAATGATAAAAGAACACAAATTTTGATTGCAAAATTTCCATTGAAAGAAGGTTTAGCGAATGGCTAATGCACTCAAGGATTTCCTTCTTTTCTCTTTCTTTCAAAAAGATGTGGTCAATAAATGTAAATTTGTACTATCTTTACAATCTATAGCACATGCTACACAACATAAATGTAAGAGCAACCCACTTAAAAAAATAATGTCATTTACCACCTTAGGAAAATAGTAATGTTTCAATAAGGGGTATAAGAGAATCGCGATACCGAAACAAGAATAAAACTTGCATGGCAAATTTCAAGAGCAAAAACATCTCATGAATCTTACCTTGAGAGGAAGAGAAAACAATGTGATCGATATTCGTTCTTTCGGTGACATAGAATTTCGAAGAGGAGTGGTTATGAAGGATGTGTCATGTTCTTGCGAAGAGGATACAAACGACAGAGTTAGGCACGACGGGAAACTCATTCTTGTGAAGAGGAGAGGCCCTGAACGACAGAGCCAGGGTACAATATGAGGAAATTCATGCTTACGAAGACGTGAGTTGCAAATGATGAATTTTCCTTTGGGTCAATCAGGAAAAAAATTGAAAACGTAATGTGAGAGGCTGGGCAGCTTCCACAATCCCGATTTTAATAAAAACACTATTCACATTGAACCGTGATCCATAAGAATGTAAGATTTAAAAGTTTGAATATTCTACTAAGTTTAAAACTCAGGTTGAATCGTTGAAACAAATGCACCCTAAATTTAAGGGCACATTTTATTTTGATTTTAAATAAAATATATTTGAAATATTAAAAAGAAAATTTATTTTTATTATTCTTGAATACAACATCAACAAGCCTTTAACCCACTAAGTGGGGTCGGCTTCATGAATCCCTTTTCTCCATTGTGTCCTGAGTGTCATAGTTTCATTTAATTTTAATAGATTAAGATCATTTTTATACAATATGCCCAAGTCTTTTAGGTCTACCTCTGCCTTTATTAACATAAGTCGAATCTAAATTATTTACTCTCCTAAGTGGATCATTAGATGGTCGATGTTTAATGTGAACAAACCATCTAAGATGACTCTCTCTAATATTTTCCGCCACTGGAGCTACACCAACCCTATCATGGGTATATTCATTTCAAAGTTTGTCTCTAAGTGTCAAGCTACTCATCCACATAAGCATTCTCATCTCAACAACAACTTTGTTTCATGCTTCTTTTTAAAAAGCCAGCATTCTGCGCTATAGAGCATTGCGGTCTCACTACCAACTTATAAAATTTTCCTTTCAATCTAAGCAGTATTTTTCTATCACACAATAGACCCGATGCATTCCTCCACTTCAACCATCCAACTTGAATTCTACTAATAACATCCCCATCTATATCACCATGACTTTGAACATTAGACCCAAGGTATCTAAAACGTTCACATCTTTTAATGATTTGATCACCCATAGTTACAACTATGCTACTAGAGCTACTACTACTAAAAGTACATTTCATGTATTCAATTTTAGATCTATTTAAACGAAAGTCTTTCTCCAAAGTAGACCTCCACAATTCAAGTTTTATCTGAACTCTTTCTCTAGTCTTATCCACAAGAATGATATTATTGACGAAAAACAGATAACAAGGTAAATCCTTCTGTAAATGCCCATTAAGAGCATCCATAATTAAAGCAAAAGAATATGAGCTTAAAGTAGATCCCCACTAGTTTACATATCTTTAATGAGTTGAATATAAGTCATATCAACACCTTTCATTTGTTTCTTACAACATGTTCTGCTATTCTTACTCTCTTCATATTATTTTTTTTGAAAAAAACAATAATAAGACCATCCTGATTTAAAATTAAAAACCGAAAAATTAGTTTCTTTTAGTATCACCGACACCTGCATCTTTAAACTAAAGGAAAATCAAAACAGAACAAGGCTAGAAAATCATATCAATTGCCCAACTGCGAACAGTCCCCCACAACCTCAACAAAATTTAGCATTAAAAAATAAAACATATGAAGCAAAATTTAGATAAAACGTATTAAAAATCTCCATTATAATATAAACCTAATTCAACATTTTGTCCAAATGTTGTCGATCACCTACATTGCCACTTGCTGGAGCAAATCCTCACCACGACAATCACATCCACCTTCCAGCAAACTTTCCCTTTCTTACGCGACCAATTTTCAACAAAATCAACAACTCAAACACATCTTCCCAAGCAACAGCAGAAAAAAGTCACCCAATCAAAACTGAAACCAATAAACCCACCCACTGTTTTATTTAAGACAAAACTTGTTCGAATGACAAGAAAAGGGGGAAATATTGCTTTCCCTCTTCTTCGTAAGATAATTTAAATTAAAAAAAAATGAATTCAAAATATAGGCGTAATAGAAGATTCATCGGCCAAACACGCCTCCCAAAATAACCTGTTCTTCTCCGCATCATTGATCGCCGTCGTCGTCGATCGCCTGCAAATATCTTCATCGGCGCTTCGTTCTCGTCGTTCTTCATCTCCCCAGGCCCCCTCCTGTCCCAATAAACACCACATCCGCCATGAAATACACCCTTGATTTTCGTCGACATCGCTGTTTCCCATGATACAAGACTCCGCATCATCGTCGTCTTCACCTTCGATTTCTTCTTCTTCTTCGTCCTCTTCACGAATGGCTTCCTCCGAATCTCCGATCTGCTCCGACTTGTTGAGAGGAGTTGATGCCTTTTCCCGTCGGGTCCAATCCATTTTTCAAATTAGACGAAAATTAAAAGAAATTCTCCTCCCTTATTTATAGCCATCTCAACACGTGACTCTCACGTGCATTCTTTTTGTAAAAGAATTATTATAGCACTAATTTAGAGATATTTATGTTTTATATCATAAGATATTTATATTTTAGCGGCAATTAGATAGAGATCACTTGAAAGTTGTTATTTACAAATCAGCCATTCTCTTTCATCCAAATTACAAATTCTCACTCAAATATCAAAATTTACGGTGGCTTGTGTATAATTAACTATTCCTAAATTTAACATTTAATTATTTTTTATTTTAAATTACATTAGAAGGTGCAAATTATTTTTAAAAAATAATATAAATGCTGATTTTGACATGAATTAAAGTTTAATTGTATTATAATTTCATAATATTATTAATGATTTGTTTGGGGCAGTTGCAGCTTATTGAATAATCTGTTAATAAGTTGATTAAAAATAATCTGTTGATAAACTAGGTGTAGTGACTACTACAAATTTTTATTTTTTTAGAAAAATAAGTCCGCTGCCACAGCACCTATTTAGGTGAAGCTGACAAAATACAGTTTGGCCAAATATGTCAAATACATTTTTAAAATGTCACTGCATAAAATAAGCTGCCCCCAAACGAAATATCCAAAATAAAAATGGATAAGTGTTATATATTATTAGGCTATCAAACGACTGCTCCCGGGTTGTGGGTGGAAGAAACGTGGGAGTATTGTTGGTGGCTAAATTAAACGTGCGCTGTGCTTCTCACCATTGCTTCCGTGAACGACACGTGTTCATCAAGAGTTGGGTTTCTGGGGGCGGGAAAAGCGGGTGAGATATACCATCCGTTTGACGAACAGTACGGCAACTGAAAAGTTTTTTTCATTGCACCCAAAATTTCACCGTGGTGGGACCTATCGGGGGATGTGTGGGGGTTTAGTGTGCGCGTGGCGGGTTGGTGGAACGTTGGGAAAATGGGCACCTGGTGGGGAGGGGACCGGTTCGTTTGAACCGGGGCGGTTTCAACCTTCTAGAAAGGAGACGTGGGTTCGCGGTCAAAGGCGACTTGAATAGGCTAGTCGGCTGATTGGCCGGCTAGGCAAATTAATTCAATGGTAAATTACGTAATTCAAACATTTTTTAGGTTTCGTCCTTTCTTCTATTTTAAATAAATGAATGTCAAAATGGTAATCTCATTTGTTTTATGATTATTTATTAAGTAATCAAGTAAAAATTGTATATAGCGTTGTGTTATTTATTATTATTTTTTTTTAATGATTGATGAATTAAAAAGTGTTGTTTTATTTCTATCTCTTAATGTTATGGCTTTTAATGATTTATTTGATTGATTGAAATTTATTAGGATGAATTTTTTAGATTATATCATTTAAATAAATACAACTTAGAATTATTATTAATGCATCGATGAATATAGAGTGATGAATAAAAAAAAAATATAGACTGATGAGCGGTCAAATTGAATTGATAAACTTTTGAATTTAGGAGCTATTAAATATGAATTTTTAATTTGATGAGTCGAATTGACCTTTGGATCAATCCAAGGTTGATCCAATCTTGTTGAATCTGAATCAGCTCGGGAGTTACACCCAAGGAATAAAGCATAAAACATGAGAGAGAAAGAGAGTACTTGTGGAGTGTATCATGGTAGAACATTTGGCCTCCTAGTGAAGAGTTTTGGAGGCTCTTATGAGGAAGCTGACAATGTTAGGGTAAAAGTTGGCTGATACCTTCTTTCGGCATAATAGATTTTTGTCTTTGGTTCAAATAGTCTAGTTGGCTTTGAATCCTGAACGAATGGATTTGCACTTTATCAATTAAATCCTTTGATCTTTCGATGATAGGCCTATTGATCTTCCTGTCGGCCAACATTCATGTGATCTGCTCGGTTCTAGAAGTCTAGGACCAAGTAGATAGTGTATATAGATTTAGTTTTAAGAGGAGAGTGTAGTACTAGAAGTTGTTTTGGCAGGGACTTGTCTCGGCCAAATCGGCCGACAAACCTCTTATAAAATATATCTTATTCGTAAAAAAATTATTCTTATTAAGTTTTTTTAAAAAATAATATTTATAAAACTATTTTTCCCACAAATTTTGTGTTGATGTCTCTAATTATTGAAATCAATGTACGGATCTCGCGACGATTCAAATTCATCTAACGCTCTATATATAAGGGCTGAGGGTTGGATTCTTCTACGCTTTTAGTCTCCTTTTTCTCATCCCTGCAGTCTATTTTCTTCTTTTGTCCTTCTTTCTTTTGTTTGGATGGCTAACAAGTATTCGTCGCAATGCTTCGGGACATCCCCACGACTGAGAGATCTACCATGTTCTCAACTGATGACCTTGAAATCAATTGATTATATGAAATGAAATGCGGTCTTCGGCATGTCTTTTCTTAACTTTGTTTTATTTTTTACTATGCTGCACTTTATCATTTCTTAATTGTGGTGTGTTTGCGACAATCGATCACTCATCCGTTAGGAGTCTCTTTTTGTTCAATTTTGATGTGCTCGCCGACTAACTCAACTATTATACTACACCTATCTTGTTTTGCTCCTTCGGATTACCTCGTCGATTGATATAACCACTGAGACTTGCTTCCGGGGTTATTTACTCAATACCCTTCAAGAACCTTGTCGCTACTGAGTAGGGATTCACCTCCAAAGCTTTACCCAATTAGAGTTTAAACACATAGGTTTTTTGAAACTTGCGTGTGGAGGGTCGGCCTGTGCTACCAAACGTTGATCGGATGTCCTATGTCATTATCAATCATTTTATTAGTGTTTTATAAATCTGACGGCTTCTGTATTTATCAGTTTGTTTGGAAGATTGATGCACGACTCATGTCTTACACTCATGAGTCTCAACCTCTCAAGTCAGATCTCCGCCTCGAATGGAGTACTCCCTGTGCTAAGCTTATTAAGTGGATCTTATTGTTGCTTTGGTGGGGCAACCGTCGAGGCTCAATTATAATGTGATTTTCTTGGTACCGTTTAGGGATTTTGCGCTACTGGATAGAGAATCACCTCTAGAACAATACCCAATTCAAGTTTGGTTAACGATTTATGATGTGTGAGCATTGCGGGTTAGTCTTTTGTATATTATGTTGATTGAACGTCTTGATGTCGCTATTTGGTTTGCTACAATGTTTCAAGTTTCCTGAGTGTTGGCAAGAGATCGATGCGCATGAACTCTTCGAGCTCCTCGAGTGTTAGTTGGACCTAGAATTATGAACATAGTCAGGCAAATCATTTCTTAATATATCTCTAGTGTAAAAAATAAATTTTTTTTTCATAATGAAACCACCTTTTTTTATTTTTTGCATTGCAGACAAACATAAAGACGCGAGTTTCCATTTGTCTCCATGTCATCTATGGTGGCCCTCTTCTACAGAAGATGTAGCTGGCTCTGATTTTATTGAAGCAGGGGTAGAGTTGTATTCCTTGGCCGACATGTGATTGTTGGTTTGCTCCAATAGTTGGGCTGAGGTTTTCAGTCGTTGGAGACCCAGATAATAGCAGAAGGGTCCCTTCTTCAGCCCCTAAGCTAGGGTTGTGTGTGTTATTGCGAGTTCTAAATTATGTATTTCCAGCATCTCCTTTTGGAATCGCTGGATAAACGGGTGGAGGCTTATGTTTTGTCCCTGCCTTATCTACAACAGAGTATACAAACTTTTTTGGGGCTTTTGGAAGATAGCAACCGCACCATAAACATCCTCATGAAATTGGTGAAGGAGGTAATCACTCCAGTTAGTAGTCCATTGATCCACCTGAAGGTCGACTTCTTCAGCGTGATGAAAAAGAAGTGACATTTCAGATAGTCGGTAATCCTTAGCGAACTATTGTCGACTCAAAAAGGTAATAAGGTTGATCAAATCAGTCCAACCCTTGTAGGACTCCAACATTATAGGACTCCAACGAGGGGATTTTGAACTTCTCTCGGGATTCAACATCAAAAATCTGTCAAGAGAATGCATTCTTCGGCTGATAGGGCGCTTCAGTGCATCTGAATTGTAGTTTATTCATCGGTGTCGACCCAACACCATCCTATTACTGGAGTCTCCTTATCATTCCGTGGCTTGAGTTATTCTCTAGGCATTGGGCACTGTCGCTTCTTTCGGAGAGCTCTCCTTCTTATCTCCGGAAACTACATTTTGGATGGCTTCAGTCATCTAACCCATCATTTGGTCTCTCAACTCTTATATTTATCGTTGCACAAACTCTTTAGTACACTCCATGCATGCGGTGTCACTTACTATGAGAATAGTAGCCATCAACATTTCTTACGTAATATGCATTAAATATAGTGTTAACAATGTTTAAACTTAATAGATGATAAATTTAATATTTTTGGCATAGAAACTTTTTTAACCAATAGAGGGCGCTGTGGAGCTAAGCATCTGTATCCCACCAGTGCTCTTGTTGATCTCGTGAAGTTCAAGCTGAGAATTAGAGCCACATTCACATTCAAGAAATTTTTACATATCCTCCAAAATATTTAATATAAAAATTTAATCACACAAATTATAAACAAGACATTTGCCATTATAATCACTCTCCTTTACCCATTAGTGAAGTATTTGAGTAAAAATTTTAGGTGGTTAAAATATTATATTCAATATTTTAACTAATTGTTATGTATAAACTCCCAAAAGAAAATTACACAATTTAATTTATTATTTTATAGGAGCCCAAATTGAACATTTATTGCAAAAACAAATATTGTATACATTAGAACTGCAGACTTGAATCTCAAAGCAATTCAATAGTCCAAGATAATGCCTAGATGATCGAGGCGTCCCAAAAGAGCATGATTTGAACCGTTCATTCAACGACTGGCTACCCAATCAGAGTCAACCAACGTACTGTGACGAGAGACTCAATCGGTGGAACACGCCTGCAACCTCAGTCGACTAAACGTTCCATACAAAGTTGTCCTATCGTAACCAGTCAACCGACAATTTTTACTTCGACAGACGCAATCATCATTCAACCGATCGCTTAAGTCGACCGAACCCAAGTGAGTCAACTGAGTGATTACTGTTATGTTCAAATTCAAATTGTCATGCAGATTTGGTATCAAATTAGTATAATTAATCGTATTAAGGGTGGTTTCCTTAATTGTTTTCCTCTTTTTTGGAATTGGACAAATGCACCTTCATAAATAGAAAGCAAAAGAACAAATAAAGAGACTTTCCCCAATTTCACTATAGGAATCGGCCTAATTACTCTCTCTCTCTCTCTCTTCCTCTGTCTTCCGGTTTAACTTTTGAGGCATGTTCAAAACAGACAACCTAGGATTCAAAAGATATATTAATATATGTCCATTATATAGCCTGAATCACAATCCCCTTTTTTTTATCAAATAGGATAAGCACTAAAAACCATCACTTCAGGATTCTTCATTTTGCTTCCAACTAATGTTCTACGAATTCAAAAGCAAGATCATAATTACAGTTATATTAAACTCAATCACACATT
>NW_018164745.1:11815-19247 GCF_001263595.1 Phalaenopsis equestris
CCTTTCATGAATATATTCATTTCACATTTTGTCTCCAACTGTAAAACCACCCATCCACCTTAGCATTCTAAAATTTGATAGGTAATGTATTGAAACAAAATAACATATCTATTTATTTCTTTTATTATTAGCAGAAAAAAAACAACTTTTAGATTGATTAAATGAAAAAGTAGAATTTGTTTAATACAACATTGAAGCTTGACAGGATAAGCCTCGCCTCGACTACAAACACAATAAAACCAAGTTTTTTGGCACATGAAGGTGATATACTTGATGAAAGCTTGAAGGTGCGCAATGTCGGAGTATGTAGTTGTGTCCTCGCTGCACATTTCATTGTTTACAGTATGCAAAGACTACACAACGTGTGTTCGCTTCAAAAGACTCGAACAGCCAGCCTTGTAATGGAGTTAGAAATGAGGAGCTCGGTAGATAATAACCTTGTAGCTAGCGATGACTTAAACAGACGTAATGATAATTGAACTAATTAATGTTCTATCTGTTGTTTCTAAATCAAGACACGAAGAAAAATATGTGGTAATTAAGGGCTTGTTCAGTAAAATATTTTTGTTTACTGATTATTGACATGTTTTTATATTTTGTAAAACAAAATAAGTTATTTTAAAAAAATTCAAAACATCTAAAAGTTATTTTGAGTGTTTTTAAAAATAACTAAACATATTATAGCATTACAAACATATTTTATTTCAAATAAAAATATATACAAAATAAAAGGTAAAACACAAAAATGAAATCAAAAGAGAACTCAAATGGCTTCTAAGTTTTTAGTTATCTTAATGACAATCCACATATTTACAACAGCAATAAAAAACAATAAGATACTGAAATCCCAACTAAAAAATTAATCTTCTAATAACTACTAACATTCGTCAGTACCACATTCTACAAAAAATATTATTCATGAGTTGCCATGTGAAAAAACTCAACAATAATAAAAGATAAAAGGCTATACGATAAACAGAATAATTAAAAAATGGTCATTTTCTCAAGTCAACTCTAGCATTTTGGTTTCAAAATACTGTACATAAATGCTATTGAGAAAAGTTGTTTGAATAGCCATACACTTTATTTAAAGTACTGTAATATAATAGTACCATAAAAATGTTGAACAAATTCTAGCCTAACCTAAGAACTCCTAATCGTCCAATTCGTAAGATTTTTGGGTGTATCTTTTGTTCATATGAATATAGTACAAATATAACAAAACTTGAACCAAGGGCTAATAAATGTATTTTAGTGGGATATTCTGCAAATCAAAAGGGATAAAAGTGCTACCATCCACCTTCAAAGAACTTGTACATCTTAGTTGATGATATCTTTCATGAACCATGATCTTACTTTTCTACTCCTCATCTTTGGAGGGAGAATCAGACCATTATATCTTTCGTGTACCTTGTATCATATTTTTCATGAAATCATTTAAATAATTTTCAATTTCTCACGGGACTTTCCTAGTAAGCCTAAACAATATTCTCAATTTAATCACACTATATGAGGCTTTATCAAATGAAAAATGGAAACAAGTCATGAATGAAAGAGAAAAGGTTAGAAAGAAAAATAACATGGCAGCTAGAGAGTTTACTTACAAAAACAACACTTGGGAATGGGCTTGCAATGTAAAATCCTAAGCAGAAGAATCACCACAGTGGTATAAAATAGTTTAGCTTAGGGGATATACGATGTTGATTCTTACTAGACGTTTGTTTTAATGGCCAAGATAAAAAATGGAAGAGTACTACCATCTATAGCTACTAATTACGGCTAGGAAATGCAACAATGTGATGCAAGGCATACCTACATGGAGACCTTGAAAAAAAATTGTAAGATTTACATACATACCACACAATTCCTATGCATTTACATATCTAACACCCAAACTTCAAATTTTACATACATATCGCCTTAACTATGCATGAAGAGGTGTATTTCACATTTTAAAAGTTAAAATGGTGAAATTTTTAAATTGTTGACGGAAGGTGTGAAGATAAAGCAATGGTTATAACAACAGGAAAAACCCAAGAGCTTAATGAAGCCATTGAACCCATAAATTCATAAGAACATTCCATGAAAAACCAAAAAGGACTTGAAAGAAGGCAAATGGCTCTCCAAAGGACATACACACACCAAAGTTCCTTAAAGTTGATGATTATGAGCCCGAAAATATCATCTAAACATGACAAAATAAAAAGATTCCTACTTTACCAGCATAACAAAGTGATTTTCAATATAAAAATTTCTCCATACGATGATATCAAAGATGCAAGAAAATAGAATAACTAGGTTGAAGTATTGAATTTTTTTTTTAAAAAAAATTTATAAATATAGTCAAGCCTAAAAAGTAACATTTTCTTGACTAAAGTTGTCCTTAAATGCACCATTACAGTGGAATGCCAAGTCCAAAACGTTGCTTAGTAAAAAATGACATATTGCAGATTTAAAGAACGCTAGACATCCTATCACTCAAGTAGTTAAGTAGGTTTAGATAAAATCAAGACAAGGAGAATAGCAAACTGCACAAGCATGTATCATGAAATTACCAAGGCAAGCAAATTCACAAAATATCACTCAAGAAAAAACCTATTTTCATGAAATGTACAGTAAAGTCAGATAAAGGACCTAGGCAGGATTTAAAGCTATTCTTATTACAGGACATATCTTAGAGCCAACCTTCAGAAATCAAGATAAAGGATATCCACCACAAAATCAAAAATCATACCAACAAAAAAATGCTAGAGACTTCATCCCGAAACCCAAAGAGGTTTCCAAGATTAACTCACTAAAGCTACAAATGAAGTAATAGAATTACCTAATTTAGAAAAAAAAAATTATGATATTGATGAACCGTGACAAAAGCCAAGAAAAAGAGGAGCTCATCAAGCTGAACATTCACTATCAATACAATTGCAAATCTATGAGGGAAAAATATCACCAGTTATGAAATTGGGGCCCGACAAAATTCACATAACCTATGGTGAATGAGGAAGGGCAATGAGTTTAGATTTGTAAAACAATGCATCCTAAAATTTACCATAATTAGGCAATTCAAATAATAGGTCAAATGTAACGTGGCCACATGGATTAAAGAATAAAGAAAAACATTACATACTATGATATACTTAATATAGCTTATATTTGGGTTTGTTTACTACTTTTTAGGTTAGAAGAGCCAGAGAGTGTGTTGCGAGTCAAACAAGACAGAGCAAGCTACGAATCAGCAGAAAGCAGGCTACTGTAGCTAGTGTGGGGAAAGTTGCGCGTAGCGACTGTTGTTTAAGAAATAAGAGTGCACATTAGCCTGTAGCTAGGGGTGGGGAGAGTTGCGCGTAGGGACTGTTGTTTAAGAAATAAGAGTGCACATAATTGTTCAAGTGCCGTAGATAATGTATGTGTGTATAAGGCTGCAATGAGAATGTTAATAAGGAAAATAATTCCTTTAAATTAGTTCTATATGCTGCTTATTGTCTTGATTTGATATTTTGGAAGCTATAGCAGTTGCCATTGCATAAATATGCTTTGCTCATAGCATAAAATAGCAAGCAAGTTTATTTACAACCAATGAGATTGATGACAAAGTTCACAAATAAAAAAAAATTAGCTGCCCATCATTTACAGCATTTGTCACCAATTATTTATTGTGATAACTAGGCCAAGTATGATTCGAAAGAATGGGATAGAAGTTCATGAAAAAAAAATAAAAAATAAAAAATAAGTGAAGAGAATTATAAAGGGAGGCCATTCTTTTAAGCATGGTTTAACTCTATCTTAAGACCACAGATTTTAAGAATCGTTGATGATAAGAAGTCTTTAGAAATTAAATTCATCATTATAGCTATGAATAAAACATTAGAAAAAATAGCAGGAAAGTTAACATGATAAGAAGCTGTTCATAAAGAGATATAAGACATTACCGATTAAAATTAAGATTGTCCACAATCCAATAATTTTCATACAATTTCATATTACTTTAACTCTTCATTTCGTTATAACTAGAACTTCCTTATGAATAAGAAAAAAATTATTTGTACATAGATAAACTTGTCCCTGGCATGAAATATCTGAAGGAAATTGAACAACTTGAAGATTTCCATTTAAAGAACAGAATATTTTGATTCAGAGCAGCCCAATAATGTTACAAATATTCTCTCCTAGTAAAGTTACACGCAATTATAATTTTATAACTAAAATTTCATTTTTAAGCTTCCTAAATTTACATACATTAAATTATTAATCACCTTTTTAAAATTCTAATCTAAAATAGTGGGGGCACAATTTGAAGGAGACACATCTGAACTTAAAGCATTTATCTATAAAGTTCTCAATTTATCTATTTAGCTTTCACATATGAAAAAAACTGAAGTATGTTCACTAGGTGCATACAAAGAAGAGTAGTAGTCGATTGGAAGTAAAATGGATGACAAAGTTGGTTTATATTATGTCTAATAAGAAATTAAAAGACAAACAACTCAAGACACGTGAAAAAAATAACTAGTGATAATGAAGTTGATCATTTTATTTTTGATGATGTGCAATTTAATGACTAACGGGTAACATAAAAAATAATGAGAGATTTGAAGCTGAAGATGAATAAATTGTCTTGAGTGATGATGGGAATGAAAAGCTACTAAATTGGGTGCTCATAATCATTCAATATAAAGAAGAAAAGTGAGCTTTGAACATTAAAGAAGTAAAAAATAATAACTTAATTATAATGGATTATTTAGTTGTATTATTGAGTTTTTATTTTATGTAAAATTATATAAGATCCAATGTTAAATGATATATGAAATAATAAGAAAAATGCAATGATTGAAGAACGTTTGAAGATGACAATAATGTCGAATCAGAGGATAGTAAAATTATTATGATAATTCTTCTTAAGACGTTGAAAGTGAAGAAGAGTTCAATATAGATCTTTATCCTCAACACAAATTTAAATTTTAGGAGAATCCTTATCTTGAATTTTATTCCATGTTTTCACTTTATATTAATATTTACGATTGAGATTTGTAGCTTTTGTTTTTTTTTTTTACTATGTGATTTTAAGGTTCACGATAATGATATAAATATGTTGATGATTTATGATATATTTATAAATTATTTTTAATTTTATATTTCAATTTCAAGCCTATGCCACAATTAACCCCGAGGCTTACATCCAGTTTCATTAAGAAAAAATGCCTCAATTTTTATTTCACCTTTTAAGGTTTGGTAGTACTATTTGAAGTATATCACACAATCTTAAGCAAGTGATACATAAGCGAAAGGAATTGTGCACTTTCATAAAAAGGGAGTAAACTTGCAGTGCATTGGTTAATTCCATGGGCAAAGGATCTTAAGTCAGCAACAAAGCCAACTAAGTTGATCCGTACTTCCCAAAACGAAAAATGATTGCAACAAAAAGTCATAACAAGAGCCATCCTAAAAATCAATTTGAAGCCCAAAACGGTAGTTATGATTCAATAGGCTCTTGAAAAAAGAAAATAAACAGAATAAAATAAAATAGTTGTTGGAGATGCAGAGTATTATCTTGGCATGGAAGCGAGAATAGAGAGCAATTATAGAAAACACTAGTGTTTATTTTTTCCATTATTCTACATGCAAGGGGTTACCAAAGAAAAAAATATTAAATTAAAAAAATTTTCTGAAATGGAGGGAGGAAAAATGAGCTTAAAATTCAAGATATGAAAAATAAACAGTGCCTAAATATAAGAAACAATCCTAAAGCTTTCTTTAAAAAGTGATGGAAGATGATGGAAGAAGGAAATCAAAAACTCCTTAAAGTATAAAGATCATTATTCTAGGTTAGCATTTTCATCATTATCAATCTAAAAAGTAGATTTTTCTCTCTCGATCTCACAATTAATCACAATTAATCACAATTAATCCATAACTAAACAAATTTTGATCTACCCTCATGAACTATGGGTTAATGTTACATACTTGACTGCAAGGATTCACTATTTATATAAACCTTTCCGCATATCACTAAGCTTATCTAGACATTTTAATGACCAGGGCCACCTAATAAGCCCTGATTTTACAATAATCATCACGCCTCTCCCATCTAGAACTGAGAGTAGGTTCCACAGGAATCATCCTCACAGTTCTAGAGATCTTTAAGAAACGCTTGAATGGCCATCTGTAAAAATGCCAAATCACATAAATTCAGTGCAGCTGGTGTCAAAACCTAGATTATTATGAACAATCCTCAAAGGTATGAAAAGCAGTTTCTACTCAAGTAACCCCTTTACCATATAATTTCTCAAAATAATCGAACTGAAGAGCACCTTCGTCACGCATTATGAGATCGGAAGCAACAAACCAAACAAAACAATGTTCCAAAACAATTCTGCACGGCAATTTAAAAGAAAAAGAATGAGAGATCCAGACTGACCTTGTGATCTGAGATCTTCACCGGCACCAAGAAGAAGTCATTATCCACTTCTCTGAGGTCCTTAGTCCCAACTACAACATCCTTCTTCATCTTAGACACCTTCGGATCGCCATCAATGGCTTCCGTATCAAACCACCCCTCCGTAAAAAGCTTAACACATATATCACTTAGCTGAAACGCCTCAAAATGCACATCCGCCGCCCCGTCCTCGTTAACTTCGAGTTTCACCACGGCAGTCACCCACTCCGCGACGCCACCCTCGGCCCGCAGTTCCGCGGCCTGAAGAATCTCCCTTCTTGACATGGTGTATTCTCCCTTCCCCTCCCTCCCCACGGCTTGTGTGAACACAAACCCCACCCTTCTCATCCCCAGTCCCATCGCAATCGCTTCCACGAGCTTCTCCTCTTCCGGATCCCTCAAAAGTGTAAGGGCATCCTCCGTGCCCGCCTGCGGTGGCTCGTAGATGAAGTCGACCTCGACTGCACCTCCCTCACCGATGCTGCCATACATGAAGCCACCGCGCTTGATGGCGAATGCAAGGGTCTCGTTGACGTAGAGCTGGAATACATGGGCGGCATCGCGGTCAAACGAGGCCGATTCGCAGTGTGGGTTCTCCTGGCGAGATACGCGCATCTGACGGGCGATCAAATCGTCCATGGTCATCTTACGGCCAAAGGATCCGGCCGGGGTTACGGTGGCCGCACCAACAGGACCGGGAACGCTTCGCATTCCATCATAAGAAAGGAATACGAACGAACCATGAGAGATGCCGAGAGCGGCGAGCGGGGTGAAGGGATTTGTGAGGTCGGAGAGGGAGGCGGCCTCGTCCGGGGACTTGGCGATGAGGAGGTTGCGGTCGCGGGAGAGGATCTGGGAGGGAATGGGGACCCCGAGATGGGATTGGATTAGGTTTTTGAGGGTACCGACGGTGGCGGAATTTGGGTCTGGAATGGTGACACGCTCGAGTCCATCACGGCTGCGGACACGGACGATCATCCCGCCCGCGCCGGTAACCACGGC
>NW_018164745.1:19276-21489 GCF_001263595.1 Phalaenopsis equestris
CACGGAGCCTCCTCCCGCGCCCGCCGTTACCTCGGTCTCGCTCAGGCTGGGGCATTCCGTCGTCGAGCAGTTGTTGGGCTCGCTGCTCCGCCTCCGAATTTGATCGACCACAAAGGCTCTCCAATTAAGGTAAGAATACGCAAGGCGCAGGGCAGCTATGTAGCAAGGAAGACGTGGGAACGTGGGGTGGGGGGGGGAGGGGCCCTTATGTAATAGTGAAAATTTCAATAAATATGTTCACAATTTATTTTATACAGGAAATAAGTTCAAGATTTTCTTTTGCATCAAAACACTAGTCATCGTGTCTAAAATTTTTATATTCAAAACGAGCTCGTGTTTGAAATAACTCGTATAAAAATAAATTTATGTTCAACTCAACTTAAACTTAAATTCGTTAAAATTAGCCCATGTGTTCGTCTAAATTTCGTGCTACACTCAAACTTATATGCTATTATGATCATTCCAACTCATTTAAGCCAAAAATTAAAAGCCTTATTTTAAGAGATTGTTTCATCTTTGTGTCATCATGGGGTGCAAATGAAAATGGAGTTTTGGGTTTCTTTTCTACTTTTAAATAGGATTCCTAATGGAATTTTTTCTCATTTAAGCAATGTGGGACTCAAATTTTGGGTTGTGGGATATGTACATGAAACTCTCGAAGCAATTTATTATACACATACCACGGATGAGAAAAGTCCGAGCTTTCAAAGACAGCTTTTTGGAAGAAAAGGTGTTTAAATACAATTGACCCATGTGTATTATTTTAGAAACATTTACATACATACGTATGTATATATCTCACACCAAAACTTATCTATTTTTTAAAATTACACAACCCAAATAATTTTTATGAAAAATAAACTTTAGCATTTTGTAATACATATAAAAAAATTGATATAAAAATATATAAATAACTACTTTTATTTAATTGTTTCAAGCAAAAAAAAAAATCAAACACGAACGAGTAAACATTTGTTCATGTTCAGTTCGTTTATAAATCAGCTAAAAAAATTGTTAACGAACGAATCAAACACGAGCTATTAACGAGCTGAAGATGAGTTGTTCACGAACAATGGGTTTTTTAAACAGCCCTAACTATCACCTTTTACCAAACACAATCAAAATTAGCTTAAATCTAATCTGAACAAAATTAGAACAGAATTCAAAATAAGTTTAGTCAAGATTGAGATCATATGCGAAAAAAATTTGGCTTATTTTCAATAATTATTCTAAATCATATTATAACCATATGTTCTGATTGTACATAGGTTTATACATGCTTATAACATAATTTAAATGAGATTCATATTAGGTTTGTATATGGCTTGATCGTGTTAACGACTTAAAGAAAGCTCGAGTAACATTTGAATTGGATTAATAAAGTAAGAGAATAATTATGACAATTGCAAACACAATAAAGTATAATACTATAGTTGTAACACATTGCAAATCAGATGGTATTGAATATCTAAATTATAATCTTTAATAAACTCTGATCATCTCCTCTGCCTCAAGTTCGGTTCTTTCTGATTAAAAATATACTTCAATCACTAGTGATCAATAAATACTTTGCATCTAACTTCAAACAGATAGCGCCTCCATATCTTAAGTGCAAAAACAACCGTTGTAAACTCCAAATCATGTGTGGGATATTTCTTTTCATGATTTTTCAATTGTTGTGATGCATATGCAATAACCTTCCATGCTACATAAGTACACGACCCAAACCCCTTAAAGATGCATTGTTGAAAATCTGAAACCCATTAGAACCTGAAGGAATGGCCGAAATTGTAGTAAACATTAAACAATTCCTTAGCTTTTAAAAAGCCTCCTCACAACGATCCGACCATTCAAATTTCATTGCCTTCTAAGTCAAACTTAATAGTTACAGCAATGCATGAGCACCCCTCGACAAATCTCGTGTAATAACTAGCCATACCTATAATACACCTACCATTAGTGACAGTAGTAGGGCTTGGCTAATCTATAATAGCATTGATCTTATTTTGATCCACAAATATATCATCTCCACTAATAATGTATAGAAGAAAAGTCACACTTTCAAGTCAAAATTCATATTTAAGAAAATTATTATAAAGTGTATTCTCTTTTTAAAACACACAGCACAAAATGTAAATGATTTATCTGACTAACTGCATCCCTAAAATACACCAGAATATCATTTATAAAGTCGATCACAAAAGTATACAAAA
>NW_018164745.1:21558-59079 GCF_001263595.1 Phalaenopsis equestris
TCTATTTGGCACAATATAAATTGAACTAATTCATTTTATCCATTCACTATAATTTCTTGACAAGGAGAAGGATGTTTTCTTATATTGAATATCACAAATTAAACCCTACTTTCTATTATTAGTTATTTATTAGTTATCCAAATTATCTACTTATTTCAATTGCCTATTAGTGACAGATAAGCAAATTGAACGCCGTCGTTGTAGTTGAAGTATTACTTTTTATTAAGCCTTAGTCCGTAGTATTCTATTTCTCCCTGTGGGATCGATAACTAGGACTCCATTTGAGCCCTATATTACTTGAGCGATACGTATACTTGCGTTGACAAATTCAACTTTGACATTATTGAATATTATATCTATACATCTTTATGAAATCAAACACATATATATAAAAAGTCGCAGTCAAGTTTTTGGCGCCGTTACCGGGGATTTAAATCTTCTAGTAGCGTCATTAAATTCTTGTAATTGTTGATTTACAAAAAGAAAAAGGTCGGTCAAGCACCCAATAAAACAATATATCATCGAGTACACCATGCAACAATGCATTCCAAAGATGGAGTAATGATGCACTCTGAATCTGATGTAATGACACACACTGATGATAGTGTATCAACACACCTCGTATACGGTGCAACATTACTTCTTGAAGGTCGTGTAATAATACACCCCAAATACGGTGCAATAACACCCCCCCCAATGATAGTTTAACTACACACCCACATATGGTGCTACGAAGCCTCTCAATGATGATTTAATAAAGCACCCCAAAGACTATTACTTCTTCGAACTCCTAACTCTCTCTCCTCATAGCTGACTACTATGACCTACATTGCTTACAGCTCGTGCATCTTCAAACTCTGACCTCTATGGTCTACGGAAGTCATCGTAGCTCAACATTACAACATATGTAATCAACTATGACCTACATGGCTCACAACTCATGCATTTTCTGACTTCGGTCTTTGTGGCCTACAGACGTCACCATAACTCATCACTATGACCTATGTGACCAACTAAGTATATGCTATCCCCAGCTTGTGTAACTCCCGACTTCAGCCCCTGTAACCTATAGATGTCATCACAATTCACCACTACGGTCTACATGACCAGTTGTGACTTATGTGATCCACAGATCGTATAGTTCTTGACTCCAGCCCTTGTGGCCTACAGATGTCATCACAACTCACCACTACGACATATATGACCAACAATGACTAACATGGTCCACATCTAATTTGGTTCTCAACTGTAGTCTCTATGACCCACGTACATCATTACAGCTCACCACTACGACCCACCTGATGAACTAAGACCTACGTGGTCCACAACTCATGCAACTCTCGACTCTAGCCCCTGCGGTCTACGGACATCATCACAACTCACCACTTCATTTGTGACTAACTACAACCTACATGATTCATAACTCGTGTAACTTCTAAATCCCCTATGACCTACGAACGTCATGATAGTTCACCATTACGGCCAACGTGATCAACTAAAATCTACAAGATCCACAGCTCGTGAAGCTCTTGACTTTTGCCTATACAGCCTACAAATGTCGCAACTCACCACTACGGGCTAGAACATCGCACAACACTTACTTCTCTTGCTTACTTCTCTTTCATTATGAGTTTGCGCTAGAGCATCGCACAACGCAAAGACGCTAAACAATCACTCAGCCCCCACAAACCTTCCGACACACATCAAACATCAACCTTTTATTTCATATAAAAGACACCCCAATTTTATTTAACTTCTAAAAAATGAAATAAATATTTTCATGCATAAATAAAATGTCGTGTATCTAAAAATTGAAGTTAGATTTTAGATATGTAACTACTTAAGAATTGAGTGGTATATCTGTAAAGCATCCAAATTTTAATTCTATATAAATTATGTTAAGTTAAATTTATAATCATATATTTTAAAATCACAAACTTCATTAACATGAGTTTAGCCAAGCTAATCCATAGCATTTCCACCGGGCACCAACCAAACGAGTTACCAGCAATTTTGCAAACTTCAATTTTTTCATACAAAGAGGGTGATTAAGAATGGGGAATTGTGTCGCGTTAAGTTTAGCTTCTAGAATTTTAAATGTGGTATAGGATAATATTTTTTGTTTATCATCAACTAAACATTACATGATTCATTATAAGCTATAATTTTATTGCAATTTTTTTATTTATATTGGTAATTATAATATATGTATGTGTGTGTATATTATATATTTTAGGTTTAAATTTTTTTTAATTTGTTCATATCTAAATTATAATACAAATATAATTATATAAAATTACTTTTATATCAAACTTTAAATGTATAATTATTGAAATTATTGTTTGCATTTGAGTTACATTTATTTTTTGTCATGCATTTATAATATTGATGTTGAATCTAAATTTGACTGTGAATCTCACCCAATAATAAAGTGGAAGCATGAGAGAGAGAGATGCACAATAATTAACAATAATTTGAGAGAGACTTGTAACCTTTTATTCACAGAATGATTCCTTATTTATAGAAAAAATGGGGTACAATATGTGAAATTATATTTATGCTCTTATTTTAGTGGGCGTGCAAAGTAGCCAATTGGCTAGGCCCGACACTGCCAATTGGCTACTTTTTAATGGCAAAGGCGACAATATTGGCTTAGTCGACTAAGTAGTGTCGATCGGTTGGTCAAGTTTAGTCGTTGACCCTCGATCTCTGATAAGTAGCTCCTGTCAATAAAGCATAGCTAGGATATAAGGTAGAGGGAAAATCACCATTCGATAGGTAGCTACCCTTAGATGAATTGGTTCTGAGAGATGGTTGCAACTCATCTTATTGATTCTTAATAATGTTTAGGGAGACTATTGGATGCCCCTGACATAATTGCAGGACCCGAAGGATTAACTTTGCTCTTCGGTTGGTTTCATCGTGGGGAATGGCTTTGATCCTCTTGTGCTCACTTCTAGTCCAAAAGCCCGATTTCAGGTCGTTCGATTGTCTTGATAAGTTTTGGCCTTGGTCTATCAGATCAGACAATTGAGCCTATGAGTCACGTGTCGGTGGCGCCTTTGATGTGTCTTATCCTATTTGTACCATCAAATTTTCTCTATATTCATACAGACACTTTTAATGTATGCATGTTTAGTTTTCTAATTTTTTGGCTTCTTGAAAGTCAAGCTCAAATGAGAACAAAAGAATTTAATGCAAGAAATAAATTTAATTTCTGTCAATAGATTTTTGTGCCTTGCATTTCTATAAATTGGTGTGAAGGACTGATCTCCCTCATCTTCTCCTCATCTTATCCATGCTTGGGCTATCTAAACTCCAAGCACTATCATGGTGAACAGAGCGACGACGGAGAAACAAGTGGATTTAACAGAGAGATGTTTGGAGTTCGATGTCGCTAAGAGACAATTAGAAGCACTCAATCATTTTGAAATGTTCCAGCCCTTCAGAAAGAAAACCAGGCTCGGAAGAACATGATGACATCAATGAAAACAAGGAATGAGCATGTAGATGGGCTTGATTGACAACTCTAACTTCACACTTCTCTAGCTATCAAGTCGTTCATGAAGAATAATCTTATCATCCCAAAGTAGTCAGATATGCCAAAATTTGCAACTCTTCATTGTGATCTAGAAGAGGATGAAGAGGCAGAGAGTTCTCATGACAAGGGCAAGAAAGAGGAGGATGTCGAGAGGAGAGCGAGGAGGAAGAGAGCGTTGAGGATGATGGAGGATCTTGGAACGCCTTTTTATCTCCTCTTTTTTCTTATACTTGTATTTTCTTTAAACATTTTGTAAAGCACAAATATTTTGTATGAAGGAATTTTGTGACCTTTTGCTCAAAGAAATGAAATGAAGTTTTATTGGTTGGCCGATAGCTTAGTTATGCAATTCCTTACATTAACTACGTTTTTCTTTATTTGTGATAACTGCTTGCGATGAATGTTTATATTGGTCGATTATTTAATTTTTAGAATAGATTTTTGGTTGGCTCTGATGCTTTTATTGCTCAGCTCAAGCCTTATGCCTCTTGTGTCCTACTTGTACAGTCAAGTCATCTCCATGGACATGCCACACCTTTCATCGGATGTACTAAATGGATCTTGTTGCTGCTTTTGTCGGGGTAACTATCGAGATTCGCTGTTGGGGTGATTTGTGCACCACTTACTGAATATCTTGTCTCCAATGAGTAGGAACCACCTTTAGAGCTTGACTTGTGTCGAGCTAAAGGACATAGGTATTACAGAAGCTTGGGCACTGAGGATCCGTTTTTGTGTCCAATGTTAATTAGACGACTTGCATCGTTGTAGGTCATTCTGAACATTTGTATTGATCATATATCTTATGTCATTATTGATTTTTTAAGGTTCTATCGATCGAACATCCATGTTATTATTGATTTTGGAGGGCTCCACCAATCTGACATCTAGTGTTATTGTTGGTTTTGCTATTTGGGTTCAATTTCCCTAAGTATTAGTCGTGTGTCTGAGCTCGTTGAGTTCCATAAGTGTCGTTTGAACTGGGGGTTAAAAACTATGGTTAGCTAAATTACGTTTTTGATATTTTTCATAAAAGTACAATTTTTTTGAATGAAAATGACTTTTTTATTTTTTGCACATGATGCAACAAGAATTTTTTAATGAAAGAATTTCTTGAGGTTGTCTCCTATTCACAATCAAGAGACTCATTTCCGTGAATAGGTCTTCAATTTGTATGCTCTGAGGCAACTCTTTGGCCAACAATGAACGAGTTGGTCCAAGTTTTGTCCAACTTGTCGATAGCTTATCTATGCATAGCTGGATCATGTTTCTTTAAGATAAGGTCCCCAAGGGCAAAATTCTTCTCATGAATGTGTTTGTTGTAGTAGCAAGTTGATCTCATTTTAACATCTCTTCCCAAAAGCTAAATAGACCTGCTTTTCTTTTATGAGATCGAGTGTAAGCCGTACACTTTCATCGTGCATCTCTTGCTACTCAACCAGATATTTTTTCATCGAATGATGAGGTTACGAAAACTCTTTAGCCGTGGTGTTTATATTTGACCAACATTATAACTTACATTACACGCGACATCATAAATGGAGTCTGTCTTGTTGTTGTTGATGGTGCCGTCCTAACTGCCCATACGACTGACGAAAGGATAGCAACCCAGTTTCCATCGGCACTTTCAAATTTTTTTATTAGCAGATTCAAAATTATTTTATTGGTTGCTTCGACTTGTTCATTAGTTTAAGGGTAATATACAAATGTGAACTTCAAGTAGATCCCCTAACATTGGTAGAAATCTCTTACTCCTTGATTCACAAATTGTCCTATTATCGGTGATAATGATTAGCGATAGCCCATAACAACAGATTAAATCCATCCATATAAAGTTTCAAATAACTTTCATAGTAATATGGATGAGTGTCTTAGCCTCGATCACATTAAAGAAGCAATCCATGATGACTAGCAGGAACTTACGTTAGCTTTTAGATGAATGAAAGGGTCTGAGGATATCAATGTAACGACTTCTGTTGTCGTATACTAGTAGACTTGTTGAGACTTGATTTTGTGAGCGAGTCTTGCATGCTTATTTTATGTTTATTGATTTTCTTAAAGATTGATGGGTTTTGATTTAGTAGATGATGCCACTAAAAATATCAGAATAATCCAAGATAGATTGAGAGCAACACAAGATAAGCTAATAAGTATTAGAGGTCCTAAGCATCCAGCAGTTGAATTTTAGGTGAGAGATTTTATACTTTTGAAGGTCAGTCCCACAAAGGGGGTGAGTAGATTTGGTAGAGCGGGTAAGCTGAGTCCAAGATTTATTGGGTCTTTGAGGTGATTGGCAGGGTTGGTAATTTTGCTTATCGATTATTTCAACCTTATGAAGTTTTATCCATTTCTCAACATTTTGAAGAGAACCACACATTTATTTCTTGGCTTGAAAATGAATCAACCAAGACCTGCGATCCAATCACTTAGTCTCTCTACTTTCTTAGTGCTCTGAGGGGAATGCATGTCTAGTAATGTATATACTTTTTTTGGATTGGACTTGATTATTTTAGGGTTAAGAGATAGCCGAGAAAATTTTCCATTGAGGCCCAAAGGTGTATTTGAGTGGACTTCAATCTTATATTTTAATTTTAAGGGTTTTGAATGTTTCCTAAATATTATTTATGCATTATTTGACCATTTTTCTCTTAACTAACACATCATTCACATACACTTCAATGTTTTACCCTCTTGTTTAAAAAATATTACATCTATGAGCCACTGGTAAGTAGCTTCTGCATGTTTAAGCCTAAAAGACATTATATCATAACAAAACATGCCCTCATTGGTTATGAAAACAATCTTCTCTGCATCAACTAAGTGCAACTTGATTTGGCGGTATCTGAAAGACATCTAGGAAGCTCATAACTAAATGAATGAGCACCGATTTCACTAAAGCGTTGATCCTCAAAGATGGTAGTTGTCCTTCAGGCAAGTAGAGTTCAGGTAGGTGAAGTCCACTAACATCCTTCACTTGTCATTCTCCTTCTAAATCATTATCACATTTGATGCCCAAGTTAAGTACTGGACCTCTAAGTTGTACTTAGCCTCCAACAACTTCTACACCTTCTCGTGGATTGGTTCAACCAGCGTAATAGTTGAAGTCCTTATTTTCTGTTTCATCAACCATACAACATGACTGGTGTTTATTCAATGATAAATAATATCTAATGGAATTCCTAGCATCTCTGTGTTTGACCGGGCAAAGACATCCTTGTGCTCTTGAAAGCATTTGATAGGCAATTCCCATGATCATGCATTAAATGATTAACTTATCAAAAAAAATACCAAGCCCTCCTTAGACCGCTGGAATTTGGTAGGTGATCTCCTAGGTCTCGAAACCTTCTTCGCACAAGTTTTGAAGGCCGAATGGCTCCTGCTCCACACTTTTGATGACCCAGAGGTAATATGCGAGGGACTACTCCAGATTGCCCAGAATGGTGTTGATCTCCCTATTGCCCATAAATTTCACTGCAATGTAGTACATTGAGATTATGACCTTAAATTCATCGAGCAAGGACAAGTAAAATATACCTTTGTGGATTGGCGGCAAATAAACCACAAAAAATCTTCCATGTAAGTGAACTACTTCTCATCTTCTACCTAGGCATCAACTAAGGAGATTATTCCCAAGGCTTCATTTCTCTCACTTGAGAAGCCATCAAGTGGTTTGACTGATATAGTCAGTCGGTCAGCCTTAAGTCCCATATTGTCGAACGCTGACTTGAATATAATGTTCACTAAGCTACCTTAGTCAACTAAGATACTATCGGTCTGTTAGTTACTTATTAATGAAGCAATGACAATGGTTTTATTATAAAGATTTTCCTAATGGGCAAGTCCTCATCAGTGAATGTAATGGAGGCATGTTTGGTGCTCTTTGGAGCTAGGGCGGTTGCGCACAGTTCTCCCAACATAAGCTTCCTCAAATTGGCCAGTATAGAAAAACTTCCATCTCCTACAAGGATTGTTATTACCACTCTAGTGATGTGAAGGACGGTCATTCAAACCAGCTCGTCCAAAATTTTCTTGACTAGAGCTTTCCCTTGCCTCTGAGTTGTTGCTCCTAGCGTCATAAATTCCTTGAGTTTTTCAGCTTTGATCAGCTCTTCAATCAGACTCTAGAGGTGTCATCATTCTTCATTTTTGTGGACGTGTTCTCTATGATATGTATAATATTTCTTAGGGTCATAGAGAAAGCCTTCGGCTCTCATCAGTGATGACTTCATGAATTTCTCCTTATTCTGGATGACCTACAGTATCTTGACCATTGAGACTTGGTCATTGAAACTCTCAACTGAGTCATCTTTGGTTCTTCATGAGGAGCGGGCAAGCACTCACTTAATAAGCTGACTGCTGGTCAGGGCATCGAACCTAACTACCTCGGTTGTAACTTATGTCTCCTCCCCTATTGTCTCAGGGGTTTATTTATCTTCATATCGCAAGCGAGCAGAAGGACACAAAATCTTTCCTCAGTTACTGTCTATCATTCTTAGGAGCCCTCTTCTACAAATGACTAATAGTGATTATGTTCTGACAGAAGCATGGGTGGAATTGTGTTCCTCAACCGAGATATGATTGTTGGCTAGCTCCAACAGCTCAGCTATAGTCTTCGGTCACTGAAGGCTCAAAACATAGCAGCAAGGCTCTTCTTTCCATCCTTGAGCTAGGGAGGCGTGTGTTACTACTAGTTTTAGATCCTACACCTTCAATATGTCCTTTTGAAATCAAGTAACGAATGAGAGCAGGCACTCGCTCTGTCATTACTTGATCTGCAACAGGACACACAAACTTTTTTGAGGCATATGGGTGCTCATAAACTGCACCATAAATATCTGCTTCAAGTCCATAATTGCTATTGCCCGTAATCCATTGAGTCACCTAAGGACAAAATCCCTCAGTTTGGCGAATAAGAGACGCAATTTCAGTTCGTTGACAATCTTCAGTAAGTAAATGATCGATTCAAAGGAGGAAATGTGGTTGGCCAAATCAGTCCAACCCTTATATGACTCCAAAGCGGGGGCCTTCAATCTCTCTAGGGGCTCAAATTCAAAAATTTGTCACGAGAATGTGCTATTTGGCTGGTGGGGTGCATCGGTTCGTCTGAATCATTGTCTATCCATTGGTACTGACCAAGCAATGTTGCGGCATTAGGAATCTCTGACTCACGCGGAGGTACACTTCTCCCTCTCGAGTGTTTTGCTCCCTTCCTTGAGTAAATATCTCTAAGATGACATTCATCATCTTGTCCTTCAACTATTGGATTTTTCGCTGCATAAACTCCCTAGAGAACTTCATATTGACGGTGTCTTTGTTGTGAGTTTCTTCTCTTTATGCCACCCCTCTTTTTGTTGTTGGCATGATACACACTCACCACCCCTCTTAGAATGTTGAATCCAAATTTATCCGTGAATCACACCCTAGAAGTATAGTGTAAAAAGATACATACACAACAATAAAAGTAATTTGAGAGATGTGTGTAATAATTTATTCATATAATGATCCCCTATTTATAGAAAAAGGGAGGTATAATATGTGAAACTATATTTATGTTTCTCATTTATCAGAGAATGTCATGTTATTATATGTATTTTATATTTGTAGGCCCATAGCTTGACAGATCTAAGGTTCGAATGGCTGGACTGACGAGGTCATTGTAAGTATTGTTAGTTAACTAAGCTTAGTGAATATTATCAGTTGGCTAGGCTAGTGAGGCCCATTGTTCAGTTAGGTCTTATAGAGACCACCAATCAACTAGGCCTAACACTATCAGTTAGCTGACCTTTTACTGGTAAAGGGTTGACAAGATTGGCTCGGTCAACTAAATCATGTCGATCAATTGGTCAAGTATGGTTGCTGATGCTAGATCCATAATAAGTAGCTCCTTTCAGTATAGTAGAGCTATGCTATAGAGCAGAGGATAAATCATCATAATTCGACAGGTAGCCACCCTTAAATGAAGATGCTTTAAGGGATGGATGAGACCCGTCTTACTTACTGATTCTTGATGTTGTTTTATAGTGACTGTTGGATGCCCCTAATAGAATTGTAGTAACTGAGGGGTTAGCTTCTCCCTTAAGTTGGTTTCATCGTGGGAAATGACTTGGATTCCTCCGTGCTCTGCTTCCGGTCGAACCACTCGAGTTGGGGGTGTTCGGTTGCCTTGATTAGTCTTGGTCCTGACATCTCCAATCGGACAATTGGGCCTCCTAGGCACCTATCGATGGGCCCTCTAGCATGTCTGTCCCGTCTATGTTGTCAGATCTCCTCAAGATTTGTGCTGACACTTTTCTTGTATAAATATTATTATTTACATAATATTAAAATAATATTAATATTTATTGAAAACTTTTTAAAAATTGAGCCATCTTAGGGCAATCTATGTAATCGCCCCTTTGGCATTACCTCAAGGTCGATAGGCCCTCCAAGTTTCTGGTTTGAGCTATAAGAACCATCGATCAACTCGACTGTTTGGTCGATCACTCCTCGAATTTGGGTGCTGGAAGTTCTCGTACATCGGCGAAGTTCTCCTCCAAGTTTGTTATTTTTTAATTTTATAACTTTAATCGACTCCACTTTCCTTTCTGCTTGTCAAATTCGTCTTGATTAATCTTCCACCGACGATTTTTTCCTCATTTATTCAGTTCTTTCGCGGTGTCAGGGCAAAATCTCAACTCTGTCGCCGTTTACATACGATGCCTTATTCTACCGTGTTGAACTTTGTGCTGACTGCTGCTATTTGGTGCACCTGCTACGCTGCCCTAACTATTCTGTCGTTTTGGTTCTTCTAATCATTCTTTCGGATTCCTTCTCGGCTATATGCAATGGGTTATGCTCAACTCGTCATCGGTCCCGCTGGAAGCGGCAAGGTAGCTACAATGGCGATTGATGAACATAGTTCCTCGCTTTCCTTATTTTTCTTCTTGGTTTCAATATTTGACCGATGAGGTTTCTGGTTGCAGTCTACTTACTGTTCTAGCTTGTACCAACATTGCGAAACCGTGAGGAGGACAATTCATATGGTGAACCTTGATCCTGCTGCAGAACACTTCAGCTATCCTGTTGCCATGGGTATCTTAAATTTTGAGAGCTCGGTTCATGTTTGATTATATGCTATGATGAACTTCTAATCACAATTTTTTGTATGCAGATATTAGAGAACTTATATCTTTAGATGATGTAATGGAGGAACTTGGCCTTGGACCTAATGGCGGTCTTATGTACTGTATGGAGTATCCTTTGTAGCTATTAAAATACTTTAAAATTGCGGTATTTACATACATACCATTCAATTCCTATGTAATTCCATGTCGAATACCTAAATTTTATCTTCTATATTTATGCCACCCAACCACCCAAACCTTTCATGTGACATAAAAAAATACCATCATTTTAACCTTTAAAAAGTGAAATTCACCTTTTTATGTATATTTAAGTTGGCATGTATGTAAAAATTGAAACGTAGAGGTTAGATATGTAAATACATAGGAATTGTGTGGTATGTGTGTAAATCTTTCTTTAAAATTTCATTAACTGATACTTGTTTAGTTCAGTAGTTCTATTAGTTTTTAGTTCTGTTTGTGTATTGTGTTATTGGCAATAACATACTGCTTGTGGTATCTGTAACTCAGATAACTGATTATAATAGTTTATTGTTGCTTTTGCGTACATACCACCCAATTTTTATGTATTTACATATCTAACACCTAATTTTACTTATTTACTTTTATACCACCCAAATCTTTCATATCACATAAAAATACCACCATTTTAACTTTTAGAATGTGGTATACAGTTTTTGTATGCATAGGGAAGGTGGCACATATGTAATAATGAAGTTTTTGTGTCTGATATGTAAATACAAAAGAATCGAGTGGTATGTATGTAAATCTTCCGAGTTATTTGATTGATTTTCTTGCATTCCTAACAATTGATATCTTTGCCACATTTTATCATTAGAATCTGTTATTCCTTAAAGTTATTCTAGGCATCTTGAAGATAATTTGGATGACTGGCTAACTGAGCAATTAGAGAACTATTTGGATGATGATTATCTTGTCTTTGATTGTCCAGGTATTCTCTTAAACAGCTGAGGGCTAATGTGGTGGCCATTGTGGCACTATTGCACCATCTATGCAAATAGGAAGTTAGAATTATTTGCCGGGCAAAACAAAATTTGTGTGTAGCCCAGTAGCGGGCGCTATTAGACTGTGCATGGAGCTTTGAAGCTAATAGGGCCTTAAGTTTTGCGTGATTTATCAAAATATTTACATGCCTTAGAAGCATCATTGTGGCTACTTCTACCGTCAATTTTAGATTTAAGAAATTGTGAGGATAGATGAAGAAGAGAGAATTAACATATCATGATGTAAAATGCATGGAACAAGTTGTCAGTTACCTCTTGGAATAATTTGGTTATCTTTGTTACATATTGGGTCATGTTTTTAGAAAAGTCAAGGTGGATGTAAAAAAAATAGACTTGTTTGGGTTCAATTTTATTTTTTGGCAATATTTTGATTTTTTCTATTGTTTTTAAAAACATGGTTGTTTACTTCGATTTTTTACATATTTTTTATTTTTTGCTGTAAAGAACAAATTAACATTTATTTAAAAACACTCAAAATAATTTTTGTTGGTTTGAGTGTTTTTAAAAGAAATTTTATTTTATTTTATTTTAACTTATCAAACAAGATTTGTTTCAAACCAAAACATAAAGAAAAAGGTGACCCCAAATGCCCCTTTTTTATGTAGCGAAGTCTTTCAAAATGTCTGTTGGGATTATTACTTACCTTGCACAAATCATAAAATTCCCTTCTTCAGAGGTCTTTCGAGCTTGATATAGGGACCCATGAGGTGAAAGAATGGAATCTTATCATGTATGCAGAAGTGAAAAGATGATAACCGTCTTTACATTGATTAATTTTTTGTGTGCATAAGCATTGAATTATGCTAAAAGATTTCACCACGTAAACCATGGGGAGAAATGGTTTATATGATTATATAAGTCCATAGTAAACTTGTGATACAATTTATATTGACTGAAAAATGTCTTTTTTATGTGGTTTTTAAATTATTATTTGTATGGATTATTACTTTAGAGGTTTTGGCATAAAAATTGATATAAATATAGAAGTTTAGTGAATTGAAAAAAATATAAGATGACCCATTGGGTGTTTATGAGAACAATTTATGATGTTAAAAATTCTGTTTTTAGTGATCTTTATAATAGATTAGACACTAAAATGGTGAAAAGTATATGTATAAATTAGCCAAACAAAGCGAAAATGAAAGTAAAGATTTAATTCAAGTCAAGTGTATTAAAGATGCAAATCAAAGAGTACTTTTCTTAGAAGAAGATATTCAACATAGGTGAATGAGCTATTTTGATAAATTTTTTAATGAAATTTCTGAAAATACGATCGATCATAATGATCTTAATATCATTAATAATAAGAAAATGTTTTATTTTTACCACCACATTAGTGAAAAAGAAGTTGAGGATGCTTTAAAGAAAATCAAAGTTGGAAAATCAGTTCGATCTGATGATATCTCAATTGAAGTGTGGAAATACTTAGGAGATTTGGGTGTTTCTTGGCTTACAAGACTCTTTAATATTATTTTAAAAACTAAAAAGATATCTGTGGAGTGGAGGAAGAGTTTTTTGGTTTTCATTTTTAAGAATAAATGAAATGCACAAGAGTGAAAATTATAGATGAATTAAGGTGATGTGTCATACTTGAATTTTGAGAAAGGGTAATTGAACATAGGTTAAGACGTGATATAAATATTTCTTATAATTAGTTTGGATTTATGTCGTGGAGGTCTATTATGAAAGCTATACATTTATTGATAGGTTTGATGGAGAAGTACAGAGAGAATAAGGAGGATCTATATATGATTTTTATTGATGATTTTTTATATATGATTTTTATTGATTTAGAAAAAGCTTATGATATGGTTCAAAGAGATGCTTTTGGAGAGTTCTAGAGAAGACATGTTGATTTGACTTATATTCAAGTCATTAAAGATATGCATACTAAAGTTGTTACTTGTTTTTGAATAGAAGAAAGATTGACAAATATTTTCCTATTTCAGTTTGATTACTTTAGGGATTGTCTCTAAGCCCATATCTTTTTGCTTTAGTTATGGATGCTCTTACTGAAAATTTACAAGAGGATGGACCTTGGTGTATGCTTTTCGCTGATGATATTCTTCTTGTGGATAAGAATACAGAAAGAGTTCAGGAAAAACTTGAATTATGGAGGTCTACATTGGAGTCTAAAGGCCTTCATTTAAGTAGAGGTTTGAGTGGATCTAAAACTGAATACTTGGAATGTAATTTTAGTAGTAGTAGCTCTAGTGACAGAGTTGTAACTATGGGTGATCAAATCATTAAAAGGTGTGAACGTTTTAGATATCTCTGGTCTATTGTTCAAAGTGTCGGTGATATAGATGGGGATGTTATTAGTAGAATTCAAGTTGATTGGTCGAAGTGGAGGAATGCATCGGGCCTATTGTGTGATAGGAAAGTATTGCTTTGATTGAAAGAAAATTTTTATAAGATGGTAGTGAGAATTGCAATGCTCTATGGCGCAAATTGTTGGCTTTAAAAAGGGAAGCATTAAACAAAGTTAAGTGTTGCTGAGATAAGAATGCTTAGGTGGATGAGTGGCTTAACACTTAGAGACAAAATGCAAAATGAGTTTATCCGTGATAGGGTTGGTGTAATTCCAGTGGAGGTTAAGATTAGATAGAGTCGTCTTAGATGGTTTGGTCACATCAAATATCGATCATCTGATGATCCGGTTGGGAGAGTATATATTTTAGATTCGATTTATGTTAAGAAAAACAGAGGTAGACCTAAAAAAACTTGGGTTCCTGTAAAAAAAAATGATCTTAATCTATTAGAACTAAATGAAAATATAACACTCAATAGGATGCAATGGAGAAAAAGGATTCATGTAACCGACCCCAAGAAAAAGGATTCAGGATTCATGTAACCGACCCCACTTAGTGGGATAAAGGCTTGTTGTTGTGTTGTTATTGTTGTATGGATTATTGCTTTATATGACAATCTATTGATCAATTTTTGTTGTATGACCTCGCAGGTCAGATAGAGCTTTTTACACATGTTCCAGTTTTGCGAAACTTTGTAGAACATCTTAAACGCAAAAATTTCAATGTCTGTGCTGTATACTTGCTTGATTCACAGGTATGCTTCAAGTCAATTTACAATTTTTTTCTTATGCCCCTTCTAGCTGATGATTTTTTTTCCCTTCCACAGTTTATAACTGATGTCACCAAGTATATAAGTGGCTGTATGTCATCTCTTTCAGCAATGATTCAGCTGGAACTGCCTCATGTGAATATTCTCTCAAAAATGGACCTTGTAAAAAATAAAAAAGATCTTGACTAGTGAGACCCATTACCAAATCTTTCATTTTGTGTAACCATATGTTACCCATGTGTCTTAACTTCTTCTTTAATTGATACTAGTTATCTGGAACCTGAGGCTCGGGTTTTACTGTCGGAATTGAACAAACATATGGCACCTCAATATGCCAAACTAAACAAAGTTTTGGCTGAATTGGTATGCTTTAGGAGCAAAAATCGCCCTTTATATTCCTTTTTTTTATTCAACTGATTTCCTTTTATGTTTTTAGCTTGTAAGCCTCCAAATCTAATGCTGGTCTTATTTAAATTCAGTATGGAATTGCTGGTCAAATTTTGTTGCTCAATTGGCTAAGTGAATGCAACTTAAAAATGATCATTCATTCTTCTTAGGAAATAAAGATATAAATTTATCCTTCAACCATCCAAAGTTAATACTCGAACAAATATAATTTAAATTTTAAATGATGACAATCGCCCGTTAGGCCATAACCATCTATCCCCAATTCTGTATCATGATTTCTGATATTCAGAACTCCAAGAATAACTCCTTAAGTCCAAGTAATCAATGCTCACATTTTTGCATTTCTTCAATATATATATATATATATATATATATATATATATATACACACACACATATATATATGTGTGCATGTGCGTAAGTGCGCGCGCGCTGTCCACGTCCAGGCTCATTGGTGCAACCTTTGGCATAAGTTCCTCAGGTTGGGGGTTCAAATCCCGTGGCGTAAGCTCTTCGGATCAATCGAAGCACACTTGGGTTTTGACCCAAATGGAGGAAGCGTTATTTGGGGCCCATCAGACCAAATACCAATTCTCTTTTAAGTATATCTATATATAGATGTATATATATACATACATAAGTAAAGGGCTTGGAGATTTTCTTCTAGAGTTGTAAGAGGAGAGGGAAGGTAAAAGATTTCTTCTTCATTACACTTTTAAGAGAGAATTGAGAGTGTTTGTAAAGAAAAAAAAATGTTTGGAGAGAACTTTTAGGGATTTGCTTGGCTATGATTTCTACAACATGGGGAAAATTTTATTTCATTTCATAAGAGAGTATGTCATACATGGAATTGAGTGCAAATAAATAGGGAAATATACTTTGTTGGATGTAGAATTGGAGATTTTAAGGTGACAGATTAAAATCTTCAATTTGGTTCAGTTGATTGGTAATGCGAGATTGTTATCCCTCAAGGGAGGGAGTAGTTGAAGCTCTGGAGTGACAGCTGATATCCTCCCAACCTAACCACAGAATTAGGGACGAAACTTTGGATCAGTCAATGTTCTTTATAGCACTCAGAAAAGAGTAAAGAATATGATTGCTCCTATTTGACACAAAATAATATATATATATATTTTCAAAATGATTTTAATTTTTTCATAATCCATATGCTCATTGTAAGGAAAATGATGCTTTCTTAAATTTGAACTTTCCGTCAACAAAAATTTCATTTAGTTTTCATAATTTTACTTTTGAAATTTTAGTTTCCGGTTTAGTTAACTTTGTCTTTCAACTGCATTTTAAATAGCATTCACTTTAAGTAGTTAATATTCAAACTTCACACTTTACATTTTTTTAGTTTAAATTATAATTATAATCTTAAGAACTATCTACATGCATTTTTAACTTCTCTGTGGGATCGATATCTAAGATTCCATTAGAGTTCTTTATTACTTGAGCGATACGTATACTTGAGTTATTTTTCAAAAGAATTTGACAGTTTAAATGAGTTTTAAAGATAAACTATTTTTATTAAGGTTATTTTTGTTGAGATTATATTATATATTTATTTTTATATCTGTCGTGTGTATTTTGTAATATTGAAAAATAGTTGCAAAATTAATACACTAAATTCGCCCGCATCAGACACCAAGGCAATTTTTTGAAAATTATAAAAGAAGACTTGGATTGAAGAATCAGAGATCGCCAACCCCCCATTCATACATACATATATGCATCTACACGCACACACACACACATATGCATCTCTTTATGTTTTTGTGTAATCATACTCGTGCATTGCATACAAAAACTATATTATAATATGGTGTCTGTACTATGCCAACTTTCATCTAAGATTTGTGAATAGAAACTACTATTTATTTTTTATGCATTTATGCTCGTACATTTTCTTAAGCCTTGTTAGGTTAGACAAGATTATGATTTTTGTGACCTCTGCATATGCTGAACTTATTGAAATACAAATGCTTTTAAGGACAAAAATTTAGTTCGTTCAAGGCAAAATACTAGAGGTTAGACATTGATCTTTTCAAACATGGTGCCGCTTTCTAAAAATATGTTGTGAATGATTTTTTATTACACATTTTTACATTAGCTTGAAAGTTCACCAATGAAAATGAATTAAAAATATAATGGTTTTGACATGAAAATCATAAAAAGAGACATTAAGTTTTATTATTTTAAAAACTTTCCATTCAGGAAGAATATTTCATAATCTTTTTTAAGGGCTAAATCTTGTATGATATCTTATGATCTTAAGTTGTTATCATCATTGCCATTATTTATGACACTATCATAACTTATTGGTGTTTACTTTATGAGTCCTTTCCTTCTTGTTGAGTGCTACATGGGCTTTAGCTCTATTTTAAGGGTTTTTTACATCTTTTTTGTTATTTATTATATATTCTCTTTTTTCTCCTATTAATTTAACATTACAAATATTAAAGCGTCTTATTCACGCATCTTTTCCCCAATATCATTAAAGGTGAGTTGAGTCTCAAGTAAAGCAGAAGTAAGATTGTAGCTCTGCATTGACCTCTTAGATGGTGGGAATCATTACTAGGGAAAGGCTTAAGTCATAAATCTTGCCTTAAGCTGTACTAGTAAGGCGATTGTCTTACCTTGATTTGAGTGATTGTTTCTAATATTTAAGATGTTGAAGATAAGCTAATTTGTTATGCTGATAAAATGCTATGGGATGATGTGAAAGAGCTTCAAGGGTTGGAAAAACAAACAAGTTCCCTCAGAAACAAGATGCTTAAATATTGGTGCAAGATATGAAATTTGCTCGTATTAAATCTTGAAGATTGTGATGATTAATCTAAGAAAATAAATAAGAGATGGATGCAAGAATTTTCTTGATAGCTAGAAGTGGTTGATGCAAAGATGGAACTATTGATAGTGAAAAACATAGTTGATAAGAAGAAACAATTTGGTTTCTTTTAAAAAAAAATATACTTGTAATTTGGGGTGTAAATGAACCCATGCACTTGATGGGCAACTTAAACTCAGTTTGATTAATACTCATTCATGTTTGTTCAAATTAATAAATAAACAAATTTGGACAATTTCTTAAAACTTCAATTTTAATGAACTTAATTTAAACATAGTACAACTCATTTATTAATGTTCATGAATAAGCTCGTTTGTTGTTCAACAGCTTGTTAATTGCTCTATATATATGATATATGTGAACAACTTGTTAATTGCTCTATATATATGATATATTATCTAAATAAAATTTAATTATTTAAAATCTATTTAATTATAATTTTCATAATACTATATTATAATTTAATTTCAATATGCATAGAAATTTAATATTATTTTTTTAGTATTTTTATTTCGATGAACCAATTTATTAGTACTTATTTATATTATTTGATTAAAAAAGTGTGCTTATAACTTAAATATTATTTTATTCTTTTGATATAAATTAGTTAGACGTTAATTTGAAATTTATTCAATTGCTTATTTATTTTGATTTGTAAAATTAATTTCTAATTATTTTATATAAAAAAAGTAGTTTTGATTTGAATTTTTAGCTTATTTAGTTTTGCTTGAATCATTATGTATAAGTTGAGTTTTTAATTATATAAAAAATCACATATTCATTCAAATTTTTAGCTTGTTCAATGAATACAAACAAGTCAAGTTTTGAGCAAGCATGAACATTAAAAATTTTAAGCAAGTCAAGTATGAACAGATGTGAAAGCTTGGCTCAAGCTTGAACTAAATATAAACAAGTTATGATTCAACCAAGCTAAGTTCAATTCATGACATATTCAACTCGACTTAGTTCAATTACAACCCTACCTGTAATCCGTGCATGATCTCACTACAAAACACTTCAATTTCTTCCTCTTTAGAATCCCTAGCCTACATTCCCTATGCCATTCAGCACATCACGCCTGTGACCCTTATATATTGCACCGACCTGTCTATTTTGCACTCGCTCAACCTCTCTTTGGATGCTCTCCTAGAAGCCTAAGTATGCTCTCCTCTTATTGACACATTTGCACTTTTTCCCTCTCCCAGTTCTGTTCATAAAATCTGCTTTCTCCCTTGCATGCTTTCTTTCTCACACATCTTTGACCTCAATGCACGCTCTCCATATTTCTTGTTATCTCACTATCTCTTGCTGCTAGCCCTCTCTCTCTTGTATTCTCCACGCAATCAAATCTCTCTCTCTCTCTCTTTCGTACTCCCGCTCCCACGCCTCCCTCTCTCTCCCTCCCTCTCCCTCTCCCTCTCTTTCTCTTTTCCCTCCATTTACTACTTGCTTGCTAAAGCCTCTTATGTGCTCTACTATTACAATCTCTGTCCTGCACACCCTGCTCATATTTTTTTCAATTACTTACCTGGTCTCTTTTTTGCTACTTAGCTAATTGTAATCCATTCATCTGACTTTGTTTACCTTAGCATGAACACTTTCCTGTGTACGACATCAACTACATAAACAAAAATGGTCCTCATCAAACATCATCTGCCTCTTAAACTAGCAAGATGTAAACAGTGCCTTATCTTATCCTGTGCTGGGATGAGCCTTGCAACCTTTCCCATGATGTAAATCATGCCTCACTCTACTTTTACATCTATCTAGTTGAGCCTCGTAGCGTTTCCTACTATGTAAATTGCGCATACTCCTTTGTGGCATTTTATTTCCTACTACGTAAATTGCGCATACTCCTTTGTGGCATTTTATGAAGTATGTCTCGTAGCCTTCTTAATAATAGTAAACCAAGCAAAAAGATGGGGAGAAGCTATGTATTTGTAGCCTCACCTTTTCAAACATCTCTAGTTTTTTAATTGAACAAGCTTTTACCCTTTCGTCTTTTTTGTGCCATCAAAATTTACTGTGATCGTTGAAACCCTATGATGTGAATTGGAGCCACTTCAAACTTGGGCCCATCTATCTGGAGAAGATATGATCAATCAGCATGGCTCCACAACAATGAATCAATCAAAGGTAGCTTTTTCAATCTTCTAACCCTGTGTCCTCTCAAAAGGGTTACCACATAAAGTATACAAACATTATGCAAACATGATATAACATCCCTAAATAACACAAACGCCAACTATGTTAGCTCCATCACAATTAATAGTCCAACACAAAGCCTTTGAGCTTGAAAAATAAACCAAACAAGATACCTTATCCATAAGGTAAGGTCAGAAGTTCAATTATTGAGCTTTCCTCGTCCTTGAGGATGTACGCCCCATCTTCTTTAATTGCGTTGCCATAAAGCCAAGAATATTAAGTCAAAACTTTGCTCTTTCAATGAATGTAAGTCATAACCTAATTAATTAAGCTATCATAAAAGCAAATAAACCTCCAAACCATTTCAATCAATCGAGCCAAGTTACCTATATGTTAAGGCCATAAATCCCATTGTTGAGCTTTCCTTATCCTGAAGGTCAAAAGTCCATTTATAGGCGTTTTAGTGGATGTAAACCCCAACCCTTTAAATCTATCCTTGTATAAAGCGAACAAACCTATTAAATTAAATTTAGGGTTTTTTAATGGATACAAGCCCCACTTCTACCTAAACTTTGGCCAACTTCTATACTAGTAAGCCCATCAATCATACCCAATAATTTAAGCCACACAAATAAAAAATCCTATTTGATATATGCATGCTACTTTGAATTGAACTGAAACTTTATGGATAATTAATAGTCATGTCGTGCTTTTGAGCTTTTAATGGTTATATCCAACTCCTTTGAATCTCAAGAAGTCCTGCTTTATCTCTCTGCATTGTTCAATGAAAATGAGTAAAAACTCTCCAATGAATTTATTGATGTTAACCTCAAAGGCATATCTTCGACATAAATGTGCCTCAAGTTTGTTTGGTATAGCTAAAGATAGGCAACCCATAGTTTTTATTTAGTCTTTTTGAGCATTATTATTCTAAGCCTTCTTATGTGGACAAAATGAGTCACTAGCATTCTTGGGATGATGAAACTATAGTATAATGATTGGTTATATTTCCGCTAGACCAACCATTCTCACTCAATCTAAAACCTAAACCTAAGCACTAAATTTAAGCCTAAAAGCGAGCCTATGGTATCTCCTACATCAAGAGTGCTTTATTTTTTTGTTCTTTTAAAAACTCGGAGTTGCCAACTTCTCTATATATGTCGTCGTCGTATGATTCCCCTTTAAATACTGAAACGGGCATTAGATGTGTCCCGTGTAAAATTTTCACCACCCAATTGTAAGCTCCCTCGGGTAGGGTTGAATCAACACTAACTCTAATTCCCTTGCTCATAACAAGTATCAGGAGATTCTAAGGGATGTCTTTAATAACAGGAGACTGTGAGTGAATGAAACATAGCCCCATAGTATTCAACCAGACGTCCCACCCATATGACATCAAAAGTGATGGTAACAACTCTCTTATTGCTACGAGGATTAATTCTTTTTTTGGTTTGAACTATAAGAAGGTTGGACTCTGGATCTAAGTAAATTCTAATACAATATCAAGAGAAAATTAGTTAAAATAAACGTAGCCTTCCTGAAGGGAAAAAAGTTCTCTCGAGTTTTTTTTTTTAATTTACTTATCGAGGAGGTTTGAGGAAAGGGGCAATCAATGATATATAATTTCATTTAGCATTGAAGGCAATCAATGATATATAATTTCATTTAGCATTGAACATTTTCTTTTTAATAAGCAATCAATGATATATAATTTTTATTAATTTCATTTAGCATTGAACATTTTCTTTTTAATATCCATCAATTACAATCTTATAATGCTCAATTATAATCCTTTTCAAAATCAACAAAATTTTTTTTTTTCAAAATGCTTAAGTTGTCCTATTGTTTTTTTCATAAATTACTTAAGCGCATAAATTACTTCGTGTATAGAACTTCTTAGCAAAAATCCAAATTGGTTCGCCAATATTAATTTAGCTTTTATAAATGACTTTGCTTTATTTTTTTCACTCATAACTTCGTTGCATGGCTTATGAGGTAAGTTTCTTATAATTATCATAACCTTGAATTCTTTCTTATAAAAATGCTTGTAAAATATTTTTCCAATCATTTTGTTATCCTCTTCATTTATAACTTGGATTATAATTATTTGACGATCATGTCATTACAATATCTTTCATAACTCAATAAATTTTTATGGATGTCTGCATGGAACAAAATATTTAACGTAACCTAGCTGAATTGTATTTTTTTCTTCAAATAAATATTTACTATCATAATCATAGTAATTTTTCTTATCCCAAATATTTGGCCAGAATTAATGAATCATTATTCTCATTTCATTCTTGTTAGTGTTGCTTTACGTGTTGAGTTTATTTTGCACATCTATTTTTATTATCTTATGTTTACCTCTTCTTTTGCATGATACTTCTTCAATTTTTCTACCCATTTTTAGTATATATATTAATCTTTGTTTTGCATACGAGTCTTCAAAGTTTATTTTCAATAACTTTATCTTTAATAAATACCACTCAAACAATCCTCCCATAAATTATATTTTGTCAAAGTATTTATCATAACTTTCTCATTTCTGCCATACTCAGCTTGACCTTAGATAGCTGGTTTGATGATGGTTTCTCCCTAGTGAAACTTCTTTTTTGCGGACCCCTTATCATGATTGAATAGAACACAAAAGCTATTTCTTTCTCTTCAGAAGTTACTTTTGAACTTGAACTTAGGATTTTTAGTTCTGCAACATATAAAATCTATTTCTGCATCACAAATCACAAACTACATGGCAATAATTTCCTTCAATTGTCTCAATTCATGTTCATGTACATTTGTAGAGAAGTAAAAGATGATCAAATCACTGAGGAAAATCCTGCTAAAAAAAATACTGATCCTAAACATCAGACATTGAAGATTGAAGACCACAAGGTCATTTCATGGCTCGTTAACTTCATGACCACAAAAATTTTAAAAAACTTCCTCTTGTACAAATTGACAAGAAATCTTGGATGCCTCTAGGAAAACCTACTTAGGTGTTGGCATCTGTGTTATTTGACATTGAAACTATAGATTATATGACCTGCGACAGGTTGAGTTGAGTGCTACTTAATACTTCAACTCTCTCTCCAGATATTAACTTCACTAAATATGTATGAAACATACACATAAAGGTAATCACAAGACTCTGCTTTTTACGAAATCATTGCTGAACAGAAGAGAACCTTCAAGTTTCTTCTGGAACTCAATAAGGAACTAGATGGAGTCAGAGAAGGAATTGGGAACCAAACCTATTCTCTCAATTTGTAAGCCTTTGTTGGAGTATAAATGACAGAGAACAAAAAGAAACTCATGATTTCAGGTAATCTCACTACAAATGTTGACAACTCGGTTTTATATAATCACAAATCATCTCAGGACAAATAAAAAAACTATGATGTGAACATTAGAAGAAACTTGGTCATATGAAGGAGTAGTGTTTGAAAATTATGAAAATCGTACAGATTGTCAGGCCAACAAAGTCAAATGTGATGGAAAAATCAAGCAACACAACATTAAAGGAATACAATCCTCATGAACATTGTCCATGCAACGAAGAACAACTTGAAGCTCTCCAAAGGCTTCTAGGTCAATATTCTGAGCTTTCTACCAGCCTTATAGCACATCAAGGTAATCTTCTATCTACTATTGTTACCTCAACATGAAGAATCAACTTTGGATGTTGGACTTTGGAGCATCTGATCACATGACATATGATATCAAATGCATCTTTTGTGGACCACTCTTTAAACAAAAATGAGTATAAATGCTATTTTTTATAAACACAAAACAACTATACAAATGCCAACTTCTTTGAAAACTAATCATATTACCTTAAATTTAACATTTAGAGGGAGAGTTTGGAATATCGGATTTGGGTAGCATTCAGGAATCTCAAGCTCGCCTCCCTTATATCTCTGATGAACTTTCTTGTCCCTACTATCACAAATCAACCTGAAAATGAGCCTACTATTCCATTAAATTCTCCCACAACTCCCACCAAGAACCATGAATCCTGCGTGTACACTAGAAAGAAAATACTTAAGCATGTAAGGGACTATGCAAAATCAGGAATGTAAATCACCAGAACCAGCACACACTTCAAGTATTCACACAGAGTTTGGTCAAAATAACGTGAGAATTAAGAGGAAGGAGCACAATAATGCACAAAACATCTGATGGAAGAAGTTGTAACCTATAAAAAATTATCACCTTCTTACAATCTATTCAGAACTTGGATAATGTGCAGGCCCCAAATTCAATCCAAGAGGTTTTATTTATTTCTGCTTGGAAAAAGGCTATGGTAGAAGAGATTTTTGCCCTTGAAAAAATCAATACCTATATCATTAACAACAATATCACGTGATATAAGAACTGTAGGGTGTAAATGAGTATTCATTGTTAAATGTAAAACATATGGGAGCATAGAAAGGTACAATGATAAATTTGTAACGAAAGTGTTCACTCAATCCCATGAGATTTAATAATAGGAAACATTTGCATCAGTGGCAAAACCCAAATAATAAGAGTATTATTGTGATTAGCTGTCAACCAGGATTGGCCTTTACATCAACTATAAATTAAAAATATATTTCTTAATGGAGATCTCGAGGAAGAAGTGCACCTCCAAGAATAAAGAACAACAGAAATAATCAGCTAGTGTGCAAACTAAGTAAATCATTGTATGGCTTAAAACAATCTCTCAGAGTATGATTTGCAAGATTCACGAAGGCTATTTTTGCTAATGTGTACTATTAGTGTCAAACTGATTATATTTTGTTTATGTAATTAAATCAAGAAGGTATGATAACCATCATTATTGCATATGCATATGACATTATTCTTACAGGCAATACCACAAGGTAACTTGAAACAATCAAGAGAATAATGACTTTTGAGTTTGAGAAAAATTTCTTAGAACTTTAAGATACTTCTAGGAATGGGACTAGCTAGGTCCAAAGAAGACATTATCATATCCCAGATAAAATAAATCCTTGACCTATTAAAGGAGATAAGAACGTTGAGGTGCAAACCAACATATACTCCTATGGATCCCAATCGACGAACATTAAAAGGAGGATGACATCTCAGCTGAAAAAAGGAGGCAACAGATACTTTTGGGGAACTTATTTATTTGTCATATACATGACTTGAATTGCTTTTTTTGTGGTTGTAGTGGGCCAACATATGAACAATCCAAATAAAGATCATTTAGAAGTGGTCTTTCGAATCTTGAGGTAGTTAAAGATGACTCCAGGACGTGGATTGATATTCAAAAAATTGAGAATCGTAGCATTGAGATATATACTGATGCTAGTTGAGCAGGAGAACTGACTGCAGAAGATCTACCATGGGTTACCATGTAATTTTATGGGACAGCTTGGTGAATTGGAGAAGTATAAAGCAAGCTATGTTGACAAGTAGTGTAAAATTTGAGTATCGTGCCCCGACCCTAGGAATTTATGAATGAATGTGGCTTGGTAAACTACTGCTGAAATTACACATGGAGTAAAAACGCACTATTAAGATGTTTAGTGAAAGTCAATCAACCATCAACATTTCAAAGAATTTGGTACACCATAATCGAATCAAACATATAGAGATTGATAAACACTTCATCTCTGAGAAAGTTAAGGGTGAGTTTGTCCAACTAAGCTTTATCCTAACTCTGCATCGGATTGTTGATATTCTTCTCTTCCTCGACACCACTTTAGTGTTTCAGTAGCAAGTTTGTGATGTATGATATATACAACTCAACTTGAGGGGAAGTGTCAATTTGCATATAATCATGGACCACATGAGCCTGCCCACTATTTAGGAGACCGTGGGTTTGTTGCTACATTTGAGGGAGAGAAACTATTCCCCCTTAATTATCCATTATTACTTTTTTTATTTTTTTCCTTATTATCATGATGATTTGAGTTTCCCTCCAATTGTATGGGGGTTATTCTGAGCTCTATATATTTGTTATTTGCTTTCTTAGTTTAAGGAAAAGTTGAGAGTTTGTCCTCTAAGAAAGTTCCTCATAAATTCCACAAATATATATTTTTTTAAATTGTTTAGTTTGCTGTTGCAAGTCGAAATATAAATTAGGATCCGGCAGTCATGCTTTTTAGTTCACATTTGTTTGTATTATAAAAAGTTCATGGGGTATATTTGGAAGTATAAAAGATTTTTTTTAAAAAATGGACATCTACATACATGCCACAATTTCTATGTATTTACATATCCAGAACCTAAACTTTAACATATTCATTCATAGCACTCAAATCTTAAACATCACATCAAAAATATCACTTTTACTAAATTTTAAAAGTCAAGTGCACTTTTTTATGCATAGGTTCATAGCATTAAGGTGTTATAAATGTAAATTTCAAACTTTAGGTGTTAGATATGTAAATACATAAGAATTGTGTGGTATGCTTGTCAATTTTCCAGAAATAAACCGTGTTTTAAAGAGCGTCAAGTTGAGACTTATAATAATGATTATAAAAAAGTTTGAATTTTTGCAGTGCAGTGAGCAAAGCAAAAGGTGGAGTCTTTGATGATTTTAATGATAGACTTGATCCTGAGAAAATTAGAAAATGAGGTACATAGAATATAAGTAATATAAAAGATAAATGCTCTAGAAATTTTGATCAAGAAGATGGGGCAGAAGCAAAGATATTAGGGTGTTTACTTAAAAATGAAAGCATCATGGATAGATAAAAATATTATTTTAAGAAAGTAATTTGAATAACATAATGAAAAAAGAATGAGGCGTATTATAGATAGATCCAAAAATAATGGAGTGGAGTTAGCTATGAAGAGGTGTCTTAAGATAATACTTTAGGTTTAGATGAGATATCTAAGGAGACTTTGGTGTCTATGGAGTGATTCTAGTTTGCTCAATAAAATTTTGAAGACTAAGATGATTTAAAATCTTTGGAGAAGCATCATTTTGTCATCAAATTTAAAAGTAAAGGAGATATTTAATATTGTGCCAGTTATACATGAATCAAATTAATGAGCCATACAATGACGTATTGATGTAGACCAAATAGAATGTAGGTTTAGAAAAATTATTTAAGTTTTAGATAGTTGATTTGATTTCATGCCAATATATGAAAGTGATTTTTGTGTCAAGTTGGTTATTGGAAAAGTATAGAGCACAAAAATGATTTTTTTATAATTTTTATTTATCTTGAGTGGACATATAACCAAGCATTATGAAATTTATATTGGAGCAAATGGTTGAATGGTTTAAAGGTATAGTGAAATTATTTTAATATGTATGATGTAGAATACTAACTACTGTTAAATAGTTATCGAGTGACGAAAGTTTTTTCAATGGCATTAGGCTCACTTTAGGGATCACAATTTAGTACAACATTTTTTAAATGGTTATGGAGAAATGCGTTCAAAAGGTTATTAAAAATCAAGTGCCTTTGTGTATTCTTTTTAGATAAAAATTCTAATTGATAAAGCATCAACTTAAATGTTTAAAAAATTTGAATAATGGGAAAGTGACATGACTTGGAATTAGTAGAGCAAGGACTACAAATGTATGACTGCAATATGAGGCGAGGTATTAACAAATATTAATCAATATTTGAAAAAAGAATGATACTTAGTCGTGGTAGGCTTAAGTATTTTGTATCTTTTATACAGAAAAATGAGTGTATATATGTAGGACATAATTTGTAGAGTTTAATTCAAGTGTTTCAAAAGAAGAAGTGCTCCATGAGTATCATGTGATGAATGATGCTTGAAGAGTTAAAAGGTAAATTTAATAAAATTGCAATTGGGCCTTCAATTTTGTATAGATTTGAGTGTTGGCTATAAAAGTCACTAGATATGTTGGTTGTGGCAAAGTTATGAATAATAAATTAAAAATGATTATTTTAAATAAACTATTTGAATGATATTTATTGAGGATAAATATAATTGAAGATAAACTTGGGTAATTCAAACAAGAACAATTAAGTGTGGAAAATGTTGCTGAGGATTAGAAAGAAGAAGTGGTAGGCTTAAGGTAATACAAATAGGAGTTTCTCAAAATTATATGTGAATGATGAATGAAAAATGAGCATGTTTATAATCAATATTCCAAATAGTGGATATAAGGCTAATGAGGATGATGATATTTAAACCTATCACTCTCACTTGATCCTTTAGCAATATTAATTCATACCTATTAGTTTTAAATCTACTCAAATCTCAACCTTGGCACGGGAGGGAGAGAGAGGGAGGAGAGAGAGAGATAGAGAAGAGAGAGAGACAGAGAGGAGGTAGGTTATCCAATTTTGTTACAGTCAGTGTTTTATTGATTTAATATTGTCAATGTTATTTGGTTTATCCCTTTAATTTGCGGGAAAAAAGGAGATATGAAGATGGAAAGTGGTTGTGATGGGGGTATGATCAATTTCATAATGAATAATAAATATCTTTATATGAGCTATAAAAGAAAACTGGTCTCTGCTCTATTGTCGACATGCAATTTTTAGTGTTTAATGTTTCTTGTGTGTGCGTGTTTTTTGTATGGGTTGGGGTATTCTTGTGCATTTATATAGCCAAAGATTACAGGGATGAGAGACAACCTTAATTGTTTTTTCCGGTTGTTTTTTTGTTTTTTGTTTTTTTTTCATTTTGCTTGTTTGGTTTTAAAGTTGTAGGTACGAGGTGGCATAATGCATGTGCAAACTGTTATTCCCATTACAAACATATTATTTTCTTGAAAATGAATTTAAGTTTATTGCAAACTTATTTTGATAATCAGTTATTGAATTAGTAGTGCTGTTTATACTGCAGTGTTATATGTCAAATGAAGTCGTTTGGTTCTTTGCTATCTCAAGAAATGTGTTGCTATCTAGAATAATCAATTTTGAACCATTTATTGTAGTTATCAGGATTGAGCTCATCTTGATATTGTGAAATACGCGCTATTTAATTTAACTCAGTTCGAGCTAGCAATTTGCTTACCGTAACACTGTGATTGGGCCACTGCACCACATCAAAACCTTTTTATATTAGGGAAATTTACATACCTAGCACACAATTCTTACGTATTTACATATCTTACACCTAAACTTTCATATTTACATACAACAGCACTTTGCTGCTTAAGCCTATACATGAAAAAGTGCTTTCATATTTACATACAACAGCACTTTGCTGCTTAAGCCTATACATGAAAAAGTGTATTTCATTTTACAAAGTGATAATAGTGCTGTTATTGTTGTGATATTAAAGATTTGAGTGCTTTGTGGTTAACATGAAAGTTTAGCTGTGAGATACGTAAATAAATTAGAATTTTGTGCTATGCATGTAAGTGCCCCTAAATATTATCTGAACACTACTATCTTAATAACATTGAGCCTAACAGGTAAGAATAATATTCTGTGTTCTCTCTTGAAAAGTAACTAGAATGGCTTTTCTACAATTAGGTACAGACTGGCATAGTATATCTGCTCTAGCTTTTTCAATGTCTTAGCTGTGTTAACTCCGGTATTAACTACTTTCCTACTATCCGAGGTCTGCTGCTCACAATAACACAAGTGAAAAAACATAAATGCAGTTAAATTTTATAATTTTTTATAGCTTATATTGTTCATTCATTGTAAATGGTCTTACCTTATTGACTGTTCATTTTCTAAACGTAGCATTTTCTCTTTTGTTTTATATAGGTTGATGAGTTTAGCATGGTGAATTTTGTGCCACTTGATCTCAGGAAAGAAAGCAGGCATGGTTACTCTTCTTTGCCAAATCCTGCACCTTAAACTCTAATAGTCCACACTTAAAGTAATCATTTACATATGTTGACTTCACATTATTCTGATGAATGATCCTTGATGATATGGTGCAAATTGAAACTAGTTTTGGGCTTTATTTTCTATTCTTTTGGCTCCGAATATGGATATTAGATTTAAGCTGAGAACTTACCGTAAAATTTTGAAGTGTTATTTCAGGTTCAGGTTATGCCATTATTCTTAAATACAATTTAAAAGGACCGTGCATTTTTTTTTTGTTAGGTTCAGGTGAATTTATGTCTTTTTTATGCCATTAATTCACTTGAATCTGAATTCTTTTTCTCTATTATCATTTATCTGAATTTTCAACTGAGATGTAGATTTACTCTTATTAATATGGGCTTGTCTGTTTTGAATGAACTGAATTTTCTACAGGTTTGATGCTGAATTTCTTAAAATTTATTTAAGGGTGTTAGGCACTAAACATTACAGACATTTTTGTAGAAATGGCTTTTTTACAAAAGGACTTAATAAAAAAACATATTGACATTGTTGATGACTTTAATGCTTTCTATAGCTGTACAATAATTACGAATTTGCTATCAAAAACACATTTTAATTTTTTTTTTTTTTTTAATATGGGAGAATTTGCAATTAAAAACAGCTGTACTGCATTTTTAAGTGCTAAAATCAGCATTGTTCTGTAGGACTTTTTGAAATGTGATTACTGTTTTAATGTTTTTGCATCTTTACTGAAAATGAAATCAAATAGGAGCCCTTTTCAGTTGATTTTCTCTACAAGTTCATCTTTTTATTCTCCACTAATATAGTCTGAAAGGTTAACAAACTAAAGCAACACAGCTAAAAATTTGCAAGTTGATCATCTGTCCTCTTGTTTTGTCAAACTATTATTTTATCTTTAATTTTCTTAAATCTTATTTTTGCAGTTTACAGTATGTGCTGTCAATGATTGACAACTGCATACAATATGGGGAGGATGCTGATGTGAAAATTAGAGATTTTGATCCTGATGCAGATAATTAATCTGCAAAGGAGCAAAGGTTAAGTGTTATTTGCTATAAAGAGTATACTGGAGAGCCTCATAAATGTGGGCCTATTATAATATATTATGATAATTTGGATGGAACAGGAGCTACCAGTGGATTGTGTCTGCTCAACAAACATGCTATGTTTATGTGGTGTTTGGAGGCAGTACAATGGTCCATTTCTGGTGAAAGATAAGCTTCAGTTTTACCTTTTATTTGTGAAGCATATGTTGGTCCTTTTTCTTGAAGACATTTTAGAGATTTTTCTTTGCTGAATTGGACTTGTTATCATCAGCATAAATGAAATATTTGTGAGTATTGACTATTTTATTTGGTAAAAAAGCTTTAAAATATTATTGTCAAAATTTGAGATCAAATTCTATCTTTATTAAAATTTAAAAAATTATTGTAGAAGGTTGAGATGTTATATTGAACTTCTCTTGCTAAACACTAATTAAGGTTTATTTATGCCTTGATTAATATAAAGTATCATCATAATTACTATTTAGCAATTATTATTTTTTAAATAATTAATATTATGACTAATTAAGTCTGTTTAAATTGATAGTTGAATTTTAATTATTTCAATTAAAATTGTGAGTAATCTATGGTTGCCATAACTTGTGATAATTTGATGGCCACTTACAAATCAAGTAAGACATGGTGGGTTTGATCAATTAAGTTGATTAGATTTGTTTGTAATAGGTTTTATCAAGATGGGGTAGGGGTGTAATTGGATAGAACTGGATTTGTAAAGAAGGTATTATTATTATTATTATTATTATTATTATTATTATGAGTTGAAATTAAAAGAATGGCTCAATTTCTACTGAGGCTAAGCCGGATGAAATTGTTTTATGTTGCATGCAATAAAGTGAATGACAAGGTCATAAGTAATTTTATTGGGTAGGGGTTTGCATTGTTTAAGCTTTAGTTCAAATAAGGTTTTTTTTAGGTTATTAAAAAGAGTACGAGGTTTAATTATGAATTTCAAGTTGTAGGGTCTGTTTGACACAATTTTTTTTCAAGTGTGGAGTGACGAAGTCCTTGAAACATCTTGGATAAGTAATGGTTTTGGTTTTCATAATTAATGGCTATCAAAAATAAAAAATTTTAGCACTTTATTCAAAGTTGGTAGCTTGGTATCAACTTAAGATGTATTCATATTTGATTTTTCAAGATAGGGGTTGTTTAATTTAATCTCACTTCACATTTAGGGTGTGTATCGGGCGGTGATGTGGTGCCCTACAATGCACTTTGGCACGTTTAGTAAAATCATGTTTTGCTAGTTTATTTTAAAATACTATGGTGGGAAGTTGTGTTTTGTAATCTAATATGGGTAACTGCGATGGCTGCTAGAAAGATTGGATCTAATTTTCTTAAAATAAAAAAATTTATAATGACCATCACATTTTTTTTTGAACAACCGTTTCTTTTGCAACAGTTTCATAGCTCCTTCAACAGCTGAAAGTATTACATACAAACTCTTAATCATTTACAAATATTATTTCCTAATGCATCTATACAAAAAAAGAAATTGACCATTTCATGCATATCATAATAAGAAGTAATGAAAGGACGAGAATAAGAGGACAATCGAGAAGAGCTGTGTTATTCGAGAAATTTCTTTTTTTCGAGTGTTTGTAAATGAAAGTTTTTCATTTTTTTAGAAGAAAAATTATAATTATTTTCTAATCTATTTTGAGAATAAATACTTGTCATATTATAAAAAGTTTTCATTTCGAATACTAAAAGGGTGAAGAGAATAATTGGAGCAATATCATACTCTTTCCTATATTTAATCATTATCTTCATAGAAAATGATTGCATTTTCTTTTGGCCAAATTAAGAATTTGGTACAAAAGATAGTTTCTTTAGCTTTTATATATTTATTTATTTGCTCAGTGGATTATTAAATCAAAGTGCAATGACAAAAGCAAGCTCAATTAAGCCAATTCACATAAATTTTTAATACTCTCTTTTGTAATGCTTAATATTTTGTATTGTTGCTTTTCGATACATCGTATTTGCTATCGAGCTTTGCTAGTTACTTTCTTAACAATTGATATTCAAGCGAGATTATGAATAGTATAATGTTTGTGAAATGATTTTTGAGATTATAAAAATTTGATGATTAAGAATCGAGCAACAAGTTTGTGATATTCTTATTTAAAATGGACTTATGAAAGCACATTTGGGTGTAGCAAGATGTTTGAAGTCAACATTAAACTTTGTTTAGATAACAAGATCCTTATAGAGGTCTTATTGGAAATATATTTGTAAGAATTGTAACTTTAATGCTTTATATATGACTAAAGGCTTTTCAAACAAATCTTATTAGAAGAAAAAGCTTCATTTACTTTTCATAAAGGAATGTGCGCAGCTTGAATCATAATTTATTGAATCTAAATATTCCATGATTCAAGATTTAAGTAGTTCATTAATAACAAAGATTATCTTTTATCATTATTGCATTTTTTTATCTCCCTTTCATAAACACTTTTAAGATCTATGTAATGTGGCTGTAAAACAATAACTTTTGATGATGGTAAGAGTTTAATTCTTTTAGAAGATTTTATTTTTAAGTTCAAGAGAGGAGATACGCTAACTGATGATTTATTGCAAATTAAAAATAGATCTTAAACGAGAGTTTTCTTGTAATTATGAAAGCAATAATTATCAAATTAAATTAAGAAGATCATTATTTGTTATTGCTAAAATAAATAACACATGTAGATGACTTTTCTTGTCAAAACCCGATCCTGTGCTTGAAATTAACCTAGGCATGTGCAGGGTTAGACTGTGTGAATTAAATTTTCTATATTCAACTACAACTTAACGATGAAATTGTCACTAATCAATTTAAATTAAAGTAGATAAATCAATTTTACCTCATTACTAATTATCTACATATTCTATAAACGTTTTGTTTTCTGTTGTTCATCTATTAATAAATTAAATTAACCTAAAAAGTTAGTTTTAAAAGATAATAGTAAATTAAATAAGTAAGTGAATACCCATATTCCTAAACTACACTAATGCAAGTGAAAAGTGGAAATGATATGCATTTCAATTAAGTTTTTTAATAAATCAAAATATTTAACATGTTATTCAATGAATCTTTCTATATCAATAGCATATCAATATCATACTAAATCAAAACGATCGTTATATGAAAACCATCTAAAAAATATGCCAATTAAAATATATCAATATCATTCTTCAATATCAGTGCATGAGTACCTTAACTTTCCCTCACTAATATTATAAATGAGTGGTTCTATCATAGTCATTTATGCACATACAAACAATCTATGCAAATCATATCATTCATAGTTTTATATCACTCAACATGTAATACTATAATGCATTAAGTATTTCATAATATTAGATTATAAGTATTCACATCGAAATGGCCGATAAATTTTAATAATAGAAATCAAATGTATTAATCAACTATAAATAACAACTCATAAAACTAGTTTAGAAGACATACCAAAATGATATTATAATTTAAGAATATGAACACTCAACTTGATGTTGATTAACTTGCATTGTCGTCGACATTTTTATAATTGAAAACCTAACATAAACATGATATTTATATTATCAAAATCTAAATAAATTATTATTTTAATTAGTTTTTAACTTTATATACTAAATTTAAAAATGAATATAATAACCTTAAAGGTATTTTTATTGTTATAAGATTTAAATTTTCTTATGATGCTCACCCCATTAATATTTTCTAAGGCACGTTCATTAGCTTATGTGGCATGAATGTTAGATCATCTAATACTAATAATAATAATAATAATAAAAGAAAGTACCAATTAGCGTACAAAGATGCCAAACTATATATAGAGTCCTGCCTGCTTAATCAACATACTGAATGCAATAATTTACTCTTCCATAGTCGTGTGTACTTCCAGTTCCAGGATCATCAAAGCGCCACGAGAGAAGGCTGAAACCGGGAGGCCAGACCAAACAATCTCCTCGTCCCCGAGAAGGCCTCCTTCCATTTCTTCAGCTCGAAAACACTGCCAAATTGCTTCAAATCCTTAATCAACTTCTTCAGCACTCCATTCTCTTCCTTCAGAATCTCCACCGTCAATGAGAGCTGTCTGATCACATCCCTCTTCTCCTCATCTTTCCTCTCCAGTTCAGCCATCAGAGTCTCCTTCTCCGTCTTCAGACTCTCAACCTCACTCGTCAGCTTAGCCACGCTGTCAACAATCTTCTCGAACAGCGCTTTGGTTTCCAGTTCATCAGCCTTGCAGTCATCCGATTCTTTGTCCCGCTTCTTTGAGGAAAGGGAATTCGAGGGAGATATTGCCTCCATCAGCTTGATTTCGTCTTGATGCTCTGATTCGTGAAAAGAATAAGAGATGATCTTCTTCGAGCTGTAAATTTTTACAGGGACCTCCGGCGAGTTGATCTTAGTTTGGATTTGAGAGATTAGGAGCGGCGGTGCGGGCGATTTTGCTTCTAGATTCCTCCGAATGATTTCGAATTCTTCGTTAGCAGCTACGAACATGCAATCGATTTGATCGGCTTCTTCCGGTTCAGGATTGTCGATTTCAGAAACCTCAGATTCGGGATAATCATCTATCTCTGTTGAATCCCACGTCTTCTGAGAAATGCTTTGATTTGAGGAATCAGACTTCAACGGCGTCGTGCGTCGGGCTCCTGCTTCGGATCTGAGGAGTTCGTGCTGCTCAGCAACGTAGCGGTAGGAGCGGTAGAAATCTTCGATCAAATTCACCAGCTCCGGCCTTTTCCTGTAGTACATCTCTGCGCGCTGTGCGAACGAGTCGGCATCTCCTTCAATCAGGTTCAGTATAGCTTTGGTCTTCTTCTCCAGTTCTGTTACATTTAAGGAAAAGTAAAATCTAATTATGTCTCAGATAACTGGAAATAAAACTTGAGAAAGTGAAAGGTGTGATGGAAAAAAGATAAAATTTTGGGGTAAAATTGGAAAAACTTTTAGGTCTGGGCATTATACGTCTGGACGGCCAATCAACAGACAGACACATAATCTCATCTTGCAGTAAAGGGAGCTTAAAATAAGTTCTAAAGCTCATAACAAAAGCTCATAAAACCTGAAAGAGTTGATTGTAGCCATGAAGAGCGCTTAGCTGAATTATGGCTCTCAAACCACCAGCAGTGCGATACCTTCTTCAGTCCTGCCATTTTTTCTTCCATTCCTGCGAAAAACAGTTCATTATACGTGAGAAAAGGCCAGATTCCATATTTCAATACATCATGAACAGTGCTAAAAATTTACTATTATATCATGCATGCCCATGAAGTCTAAAATTTCAAATACCAAGACAATGTTTGATTCTATGATCTATTTTTTTTGTAAAAAAAAAAAATCATCTTTATCAAATATATACTTAGAGAATCACTATTTGGCATATGCACCTTCATGAAAGACTGATAAAGCAATTTGTATTTCTGTGTGACAAAATGATGACTTCACTTCATAGAACACAACTTTCCTGAAGAAACTATTATTTATTCCCCTAATTTTGAACTCTACACATAAACAATAACTGCATAGAGGCATTCTTGAGAGGAAGAAGCTAAAGAACAAAAACGTATAAAAATGCAACAAAGTAGAAATTTAGCATTCTGCCCTTGCAGTCCTGTATTGCCTCACTCATAATTACAATTTCACACCATTAACTTCGCCTCCTGAACAATTAAAAGCATCTTCCGTTTTTATTTTTCAATTTCTTCCATGAAGGGAAAAAAAAAAAACAGAAAAAAGCTCTCCTTGCAACTGTTGAATGGCTTTAGAACCGTTGCAAAAGTTAAGCCATTTAATGAGGAAGTAAATGATTTTGTCCCCCATATGTTTCAATATAAATTTAAATGATGGTTTCTTAATTGAGATGACAAGAGGCAAAATGAGATTTTTATTGGTGCAGCGCTCTGAAATATATGTATTAAATGATGTAATTAATATAATTCATATTTCGTTATTAATATGACAATGATAATCCATAAAGCAAATCAACTGGACAAAATTCGGATTATATTTTTATAATAATTATTATATTATTTGTGCTAAATAAATAATATTTGTAGAACAAAATAACATTCTTGATAAATTTGAATTCGTATGGTTCTGCCTTATGGTGAAATTAATTTAAAAAAAACACAGGATGGGATGATTCGCTGTGCAGAAGGCTGCACCAAACATTGCAGCTGCCCATAACGAAACGCACATCCGGGCCCAACTATGACCAGAAAGTGGAGCCCACACCTGCATTAAAGACAGTTACTGACCCATCCTTACTAATCGTGATTCGGTCTGGTCAGCGGATCCCTACAAAACTTTCTCATCGGTTTCAAAATTCCGTCGCCGAGCGTCCCTCTGTTTTAAATCCCTCCCCGAGATTTGGATTTCAAGATTAAAATTAAGGGAACAGACCCTAAACCCTAAATCATCAAGAAACCATGGAAAGAATCAAATCGAAACGATTAAACAAAGAAGGAAACGATTAAACAACGGATTGACGGGAAAAAAACAGAGGAACAGAGCCGGAGATGTATCCCATGATGGA
>NW_018164745.1:59179-65447 GCF_001263595.1 Phalaenopsis equestris
AAAAAAATCAACAAATAATGGCATTATTGATTTAAAAAATAAGTCATGATAGATAAAGTAAAATTAACTATTTTTAAGTTTTTGAGAGAATCTAAATAAGCAATACAAAAATAGGGCACTTAACATAGATACCGCAATTCCGTATCTAACACCTAAATTTTTATATTTATGTGCGTACCACTCTAATCTTTAATATCACATATTTGCATTAAAGTCCCTTTTTAAAAGTGAAATCCACCTTTTTCATATATAAATTTATGACATCAAAATAATATAAATAATGAAAGTTTAGATGTTAGATATATAAATACATAACAATTGTGTGGTATGTACGTAAATTTCCATTAAATACATAACAATTGTGTGGTATGTATGTAAATTTCCATTAAAAAAATCTAATCAACCCATCACTTTATAAAGCATTTTACCTACATCAAATCAATCAAGCTAACCTAAAGGATTTCATTCATGCTCAATAATCTTGCGTCTTACTTGAACTACTTGTGTAAGACCCATGAAAGAATTGGTAGGACATTCTATCTTCAATTAAGGCTTAAGTTCGAAACACAATTCAACCACTAATTTCCAACTTAATTGTCACTAAGATCCATAAAAAATCAGACCGTAGTTTTCTAGCAGCCACCATAATACTTGATTCAACTTTTGTTGCAAAACACAGCTTTCAACTATAATTTTCTAAAAGAAAGGCAAAATACAATAATGTCAAACACAAAAAAGATAATGTGACACCGCACAAACGCCCCCGAACTCATTATAAGACTCAACTTTCCCCAAAAAACACAAAAACTTAAAGTATTGGCTAAAATTGTTCAGTTTCCGACAACCCTCTAGTACTAATAAAAACAACCAAATCATTACATTCAAAAACTTATATTAAAACAAAAGTTGCACCAATAGAATGAAAAATATGGATGTAACAAAATAGTTCTTAACGCGTCCACTGAATGGTTCTTAAAATAAAGCAGAAGGCATACAGATAACGTAATTCAATCAAATATGATTTTGCATAAATAGATAACTTCGAAGCATGGGGTAATAAGACCAAGAAGGCTAAATCCATCCATTAAAAAGTCATTTATATTTCCCTAATTTGACTTAGCTTCCACAAGCTTCTCGATCAAATCTGCAGCATCCTGAACGGTAGCGATGCCCTGAGCACTGTCCTCTTCCACACTGATGCCGAATGCTTCCTCAAGGTTCATCACAATCTCAACCTACAGGAGGACTTTCCATTAGTCAGGACAACTGTTCAGAATGAAGTAATTCGTATGCATAAAATATAAATTTTCAATTTTTACAAAAGTAACAACTAAATCGATTTATGAATGATCATAACTTTGATTTGTGCTTGCCATGATCAAATAGTTGAGTTTTGTTGTTAATTTTGACCGTTGACCAAAATTAGAGTATTGAGTTTGTAAATTGTCAACATTTGAATGTTATATACGAAATTGCACTTTGGAATTTCATGGAATCTTATGCATTGGTGATGAGGATGTTTGCAACTGTTTAGCCAGCATTTACATAAGATGGGAGAAAGTATTATATGGCGCCAAGAAATAAAGAAAACTAAATTTATTTGAAGGATTTCCATACCTGCCCTACAATTCTTATGTATTTGTATATCATTGAAATAAACTTTGGCATTAATTTTACAATACTTCAATATCACAATCAGAATATGCATAGAAAATGTATTTCACTTTGAAAAGGAGAAAAATGTCAAAATGATCCCCAAATTATTTGTAAGGAGGCCATTTAATCCCCCACTCAATAAAGGTGCCAATTTTATCTCCAAACTTTTTAATATAATATTAAAAAAATCCCAAAATTCTAACAGGAAATAGTGTGCGGATTAATTTAACACTTCTATAAACTTAGAATTAAAATAAACACATATAATTAGTTATGGGAGCATTTTACTCGCTTGAAAAATGTTACATTAATATTCGTTTTGATATTATGTTAAAGATTCAAATGCCATATAAATAAATATCAAAATTTGGGCCCCAGATTTGAAAATATATAAGAATTTTGTGCTATGCATATAAAACTTCCAGAGTCTATTTGTAAGTTTATGTCAGAAGCATAGCTTTATCCTATAACTTAAATAGAAGCAGGAAAGGAAAAAGATGAAATAAAGAGCACCGTGTCAAGAGAATCGGCTCCAAGTGCTGCAAATGTTGATTCGCCGGTGACGGAGGTGCCATCAGGAAGAGCCAGCTGCGACTTCACTATCTCGCAAACTTTCCCAACGGTCTCTGGTTTTGCCTGCTCGATAAGATAATGATCAGTTATAATAAATTTGCTGTGCATGAGTTTATGGCATCTTTCACAAGCGTATGCAATTTGGAACGAATATAAATACAATTATTTTGGTTCGAATAAAATTAATAGGTAATTAATATTTAAAAAATGAGCAAAAAGTATTGTTTTTCGTTCATGATTCTATGCTTAACCCTAATGAAATCACGAAGAAAATGTGATAAGACTAACATTATGACTTACATTTCCCCACAAAATAAAAAAATAAAAAATCAAGCAGCGGTGATCGAGTTCTATTTTAAATTTTTTATTTTTTTAATGAAAAAAAAAAGATGACCTGGAAGTCAAAGAAGACCCTTGAGGGTCTCCTGGCAAATGGAGAGAAACAAGCAGCGGTGACTGAATTCTTTGTAGACGAATAGGGGTGTAAATGAGCCAAAAATGAGCGAGCTCTGGCTCAGCTTGTGTTCGGCTCTTTAAAAAATACCACAGCTCGTGCTCAGCTCGTTTATATTTCAAACACAAAAAATGTGCTCGTGCTCGGCTCGTTTGTTTAGCGAGCCGAGCACGAACTATTCATAGTAAGTCTAATTAATCAATTCACACACAAACCTAAAGAGAGAAACCTTCAAGCCGCTTATAGAATCCTTTGATTCTCAAATCAAGTTCAAGAAAAAAAAATATACACGACATGATACGCTACAAATTAAAAGATACACATATATGGATTGTTGAATCACTTGTGGATAAAAAGTCTACTTTAAGGTATTGTACATTCTAAAAGTAAATCATATAATTTGGAGAAGAAAGAAACTTGTGGTTTCAAGATCAAATGCTAAAATCAAATTTAGAGCTATTGACCAATGGATCTGCGAGCTTCTATGTGTCAAAATTACATTAGAGAATTTAAAAATCAAGTGGAAAGAGATTGAAAAAATTATCATAACAACAAGATTATCAATCCACACAATCCTATACAACATGATTGTATCAAACACATTAAAGTTGATAGATATTTTATTTTAAAAAAATGAAAATAACTCTTATTTATGCTCAACATGTGCCGACAGAAAATTAACTAGACGACATGCACCAAACAATTATGCACTAAGGAATAAATGCGGTTTAATCTCAATAAGAGATTTCCTCTCCAAAAAGAGATATGTTATAAACCAACTAAAAGAGACCAAAATGACAGGGCAAATTGTATGAAACTCCAACAGAACCAAGACAAAAAACTAAATTTAGATGAAAGAGTTGACGTAGATATTAGACAATATCAAATATTAGTAGGAAAAATAATCTACCTATCCCACACTCATCCTAAAATCGCATTCATAGTAAGTCTAATTAATAAATTCGCGCATATCCCTCCAACTTTTAAAAAGAAAATAATTCTATAATGACTTTTAAAGTTATCATGTCTTGTATAATTCTAAAATCACATTCTTTGTGCTATATCCCTCCAACTTTTAAAAAGAAAATAAAAAACAAATAAGTTTTGTTCCATTATAAATATATCTAATAAACAGTTGAATAAATTCAAAAAATATGAACAATACTTTTATTTCATACCTAATTATATTTATTCAAAAGATATTTTTCTCATTAAAAACATTATGATATATAAAAACTTTTATCATGTTATTTAAATAGCTAATGAACTTAAATAATTAAAAATATTAAAAACATGTAAAAAATTTTGATTTTTTTTTTTTTGAAATCTTATATATATATATATATATATATAGACACACGCGCGCGCACACACACACACATACATATAAACAAAAATTTTATAAGATTACCAACCATGTTCTTATTTTATGTTAAAAAAACAAATTAAAACAAAACACACAAAACAAAAATAGAAAACAAAAAGCAAAAAAGTTATCCCAAATGGCTCAAGGTAGTGTTCGTGCAGCAACAACAACACAAATCCCAATTCTCAGTCTTCGGTAAAAATCTTCAATAATGGTATTATATTTATAAAAGCTACAATAACATGGAACTAAACTCATGATAATGAAGGAACGGCCAACCAAAAGAACAGATGAAAAATTGGTTCCAAGCACAAGATTCATAAATGAAAATAATCAAAAGGACAATCAAACAAAGGAAAATTTACTAGAAGCAAGGTTGGATTTTATACAGCGCAAGAAACATGGAACCGCATGGGAGCTGACTGCAGTCGGACAAATGGGAAACTTTTCCTTTGACTAGAGAAAGAGACAAGCCTTAAGCCAGAAACTCCATTAAGAACCTGTAAAACAACGAGAATTTAGCAAACTAAATAATGAGCTCTATTGCCAGCATATAAACAGACGATTTAACACAAGGACATGCATGATTTAGAATATAAGAAGAAAATAATTGAGCAAATTTTTTTCATTCTTGATCATGCGAGTGGATAGCCTTCGTAAATAGTTGATTATGATTTAATGATTTTAATGGACAAATTCAAGATGAAAAACCAAAACTCCATACACGATTTCATTATTGAATATATATAGAGGGTGAGATGCAGGTCCAGAAACCTTGCTAAAGTCTAATAACAACATGCAAGCAATATTTTGTCTATGAATTATTAGAAAAAGTTGTATTGTTGAACAGGAACAGGTAGCCATGCAACAACTCCAACCTATAAATTAAATTAAGTCATTTTATTATAAGTTATAAGGACGTGATTTCCATTTTGCACTATGACTTAATTCCTAAGTAATTTTACACAAATTAAACTGTGTGCATGAATATAGAAGTGCAATGAAATTAAAAAGAATTGTCGGGTAAAATGGATATTTTCTGGGGAAAAAAGGAACAATGACAAAAGTATATAATTACAACTTCTAAATTCACGGGTTTCCCTTTTTAGATACACAGAAAATTCAGCAGTTGCAATCAAATGTATTGAAGGGCATCAATTCCTATAATGTCATCAGACTTACGGCTGCTTCTAAATTTAAATCATTAGAAAAATGACAATAACCACCAAAGATGTTTCTCCTATTGCTTGCTCTTGGTAAGTAGTAATACCACAAATAATCTTAAAAATGAAGATGACATGAATCTTCTAGAATGCATGAATAACTTCTTTAAATGAAAACAACGTAAATAGAAAGTTTAGTATTACAACCATTCAATATCTCAAAAACTGGAAATACTAAGCCTAATTGTTTTGGATGCGATCCTTGATGGGATAATTCTAACGAACAGAAAAAATTGTCTGAAAGAAGAAGAATTATCAAATGATCCGGTCAGGGTCAGAGAACTGCTAATGAATCTAGTTTAACATGAAAGATCCTTATTCTCGCAATATAAATTGTTGATTCATTAGTGGAATTTGGTTATTTATTTATTCTAAACAGACCAACTACGGCAGATTCCAGAGAGTGGCTAATTTTGAATATAAAAGTGACAAATTGGGGAAAAAAAAAAAAAAAAAAAAAAAAAAAAAACAGCAAGTATCTTGTCCAAGAACAAAACACAAAATTTTCATGAGGTATAAGTACTAGAGCGAAACCATTTAGAGGATCACAGGAACCTTCCTGCACAAATACTAGAGTACAAATCAAGATTCCCTTTAAAAAAGTGTAAACTCTTCAGTACAAGAGTATTTGTGGAAGAGCCCGCAAGGCATCACAGCATTCCACATAATCCGAAAAAAACGCAAAGCAATCATTTCAGTTATAAACTAAAATGTTGATAATTACAAGAAGCAAAACACTGAACACCTCAATGATTCTTGGTATAAACTAGAGTCATACTAGGACAGGAAGTAATACATTGAAAACCTCACGCAAAATATAATGGTATTCCCTATGCTTCGCTAAAGTCAAAAACAATGATTCTAGGTATAAATAGAGTGTTGACTAGGGCTGTCAATCTGTCTCGTTGTTCTTTTTTCGCAAACAATTCGGGTTCGGCTCGTTCGTTAAGTTTAACGAGCCGAACACGAATAAAAGTTTGTTCGCTCTTGTTCGGT
>NW_018164745.1:65538-69440 GCF_001263595.1 Phalaenopsis equestris
AATTAATTTTTTTAAAATAATAAATTGTCATATTTTATAAAATTTAATTCTATAAATTATAATATGTAACAAAATATTAATAATAATATATTACTATTACTTGTATACGTATTATATATTTATATAATAATAAAATATTAGTTTTATAATTGAAATATTTTAACATATATACTAATACTATCTAGAAAACCCTAACCCCTTACCCCACCTCCCCGTTCCTCTCTCGAACTTTCTCAGGTTCGGCCGCCTCTCCCACTCTCCCTCTTACTCTTCTCGTTCTTATCTCGAAAATCCTTTCGGCCGCAACAACTTAGGGTTTGTCGTCTCCGTTCGCCTTCTAATATCTACTTGTATTTCTCTTCGAATAGTCAGTGTTTGCTCGATTGCTCGGTATTCAAAGCTTGGTCGCTTGTTTGTCTACCTAGGTGTTATCTCTGATTATCTTCTCTCTAATATTTCATATTATCTTCGGGTTCGCCTCTTATCTTATATTTACTTAAATTTATTTTAGATTTTTAAATTTATTTTAGAATTTATTTTAGATTTATTTGGATTTTTTTAGGGAAACCTAGCTTCGTAGGGTTTTGGCAGAATGGCAGTGTAGTCTCGCATATTGCATTTATATATTTGTTTTTTTTTTCTATGGATGAGATCTGATATAAGTATTTTGTTGTGAAATTTAGTTCGGTATATTTGTGCAGTGATTCATGTGGTTCGGCTATTGCTTCTAGATCAGAATTTTTTTTTTGTGAAGAATACTATGTTTCTTTCCTTTGGTTTTTCAAAACAATAACATCTTTTTTCCAAACGTTATGTAAGATGAATACTTGAGTTCATGCTTGTATTTTCATTATGTTTTCCTGTTTGGATTTTCAAGTGAGCTAATATAAATTGGTGTATAGATCCTGTGTGGTTTTCTAATCCGTTTATTGTCGGAGCAATGTTTAATTTCTCCTATTTTATTAGTTGATGTAAAGATCCAGTTGATATTCTTGTATTTACTGTAGCTATTGTATTTACTGTAGCTATTGTTTTATTAGTTGATGTTGATATTCTTGATGTAGAGATCCAATTGATATTCTTCCACCAATTGATATTTTTGTATTTACTGTAGCTACAGTTGATATTCTTGGTGTAGATATTCTTGCATTTGTTGTAGCAACTTGATAGAATTAGTTGATGTTGATATTCTTGATGTAGAGATCCAGTTGATATTCTTCCACCAATTGATATTCTTGTATTTACTGTAGCTACAGTTGATATTCTTGGTATAGATATTCTTGCATTTGTTGTAGCAACTTGATAGCAACCTCTTTAATGCAAGGGCTAGTAGCTACTGTTTCTATTAGATTCTTCTTTTTTCCATTATAAAGAGGAACAAACAGAGCAGGATCCCCAATAAAATTCAGTTGTAATGGTCATGTTATTATGCATCTTTTGAATAAGTACTGTTTGGATTATATTTGAATGTATTCAACTGTTACATTTTATGGCTTATTCATCCTAAACTCTGATTATATCTGAATTTATCCAATTGTTACATATTATTGGCTAATTTTTAGTACCTACATGATATTTTTGTGCTTTGAGAGAGTTTTGATGTGGTCTGAATGTATCCAATTGTTACATTTTATGCCCCATATTATGTCTGTGCTTTGAGAGATGCCTGCCCCAACCTACTGGACTTCAGATTTCGGTTTTCATTTCTGATTTTCTTCTTTATGAAGCTCTTCTCTCATTGTGGTGCACTCTATTCTTACTCTTAATTTTGGAAGACAACACAAGTTTGCAACCATTTTAGGATAAGAATATGAAATGATGCCTTAGATGATTATTCTTACTCTTAATTTTAGAAGACAACACAAGTTTTTGAATATGAAATGATGCCTTAGATGATTATTTTTACTCTTAATTTTGGAAGACAACACAAGTTTGCAACCATTTTAAGATAAGAATATAAAATGATGCCTAAAAATTAAGATGATTATTCTTACTCTTAATTTTGGAAGGCAACACAACTTTGCAACACAATTTTGCCAAGATATATGAACCAATTTTATTTTATCAATTGCAAAATGTCTTAACTATTTTTCATTTTGTCATAAAGTTCCAGGTTGCCTCACAGTCAAAAAACAGCGACCGTCATTTCCAGGTTGCCTCTCAGCTTGGCCGTGAACATAGGAATTGAGTAGTATGTATGTAAATCTTCCTTATTCTTAATCTACGTTGTTTTCAAAACGCTCAGGTTCACCAGCATTAGAAAGCAATAAATAATATTAAGGAGAATTTAAGGATAATAATATTTGGAAGCCTCAACATTATCAAAGGGTCTGTTTGGGATTACTCTTGTTTTAAAAACCTGTTTGTTAACTATTTTTATTTCCTGCTTTATGTTTTCTATATAATGTCATTTAGTTACTTTTCAATCGATGTTATGTTTTTTAATGGGGCATTTACATACGTACCATCCAATTCCTCTGTATTTACATACATAACACCGAAAGTTTACTTTTTTTGCATTTACACCACCCAAATCTTTCATATCACATAAACAATATCATTAGTTTAACTCTTAAAAAGTGAAATACAAATTTTCATGCATAAGGTGGTATATATATAAAAATTAAATTTTAAGTCTTAGATATGTAAATTCATCAGAATTAAGTGGTATGTATGTAAATCTTCCTTGTTTTTAATTAATTGAATGTTTCTCTTATCAGTAAGAGCGAACAAGTGTTGCTTTGCCGTAGTATAATGGTGGGAATAGGCTTTAGCTATGTCTGCTGTTGGTAACTTCCTGTTACTTTATTTTTCATTAAGTGCTGCCTTTACTTTATGTTTTCTTTTGTTGTTCTCTAAAAATATGCAGCTGCTACAATCTCTCTGAAAGTGATGAATAGTAAGTTTGGGGAATAACTTGCTGTGCTAACTTGTGATATTTTTATAGTGTGAAGGCTTTTATATTGCTAATTAGGCTTTCATATTGCCAATTGTGCAATGTTCACACTGTGAAAGTGTATAACTATTGTTTGGATTATATTTGTAAGCTTTGAATCGAGAGAGGTAGATGTAACTCATTTGGTACATGCTACTTGATCTGCAAATTTTTTATTGCTTAAAGTTCTTGCCATTGAACTTGCTGAGTTTCTTTGTCCCAGAGGTAACCCATTTTGTTGAGTTATGTCATGGTTAGTGAGTTCATTTTTAAACTATCTTTTATTTATGGGATCTCAAGATCTTAATAGATGCTTTGATTGAAGAATGTTTTTAGTTTTTCTTTAGGCAGAATTTTTACTTCCCATAGCTTTTATCGAATGGATGGGTCCTTATTTTGTCTTATGACTACATTTTGACATATATGAGTTTCCATTAGCCTCCTTCCTATGTTCTGCTTCATTCTTTGCAAAGGGAAGGGAAGAAATGATGCTAAAGCCTCTAAGTATGCAACGTTTTTTGCTAACCAGAATTTTTTGTTTTTTGTTTTAATTTAATAATCGAGAATTTTTTGCATTTGTTTTAACTTAATAATTGAGAATTTTTTGTAAATACCAATCTCCTTTATGAAACTAAACACTGAATTTGATTATGAGGGAGGTAAAACTGTTGAAAGATCTAATTCAAAATTCAAATTACAATATTTCTTGTATTTCCTATTCTACAGATATTATTCTCCTTCATTATTTTTATCTTGCTTAATTAGTCTTGGAATATAATAGGAATTTCTTTGAATTTATTTAGTTAATTTCCTTATCTAAGGAGGAAAGACTCCTATATGTAAATGCACCTTGAATTGAATCATGAAGAAAAAATAAAATTTTCTCTTCAATTTCTGGTTTTATGGTATCAGAGCGAGAGATAAAATTCTGAAAAAAAAAACCCTGGTCTTGGTCCTTGCGCAGCCC
>NW_018164745.1:69500-69854 GCF_001263595.1 Phalaenopsis equestris
CATTCCTACCAGCATACCCGAGACTTCAGCATTCCAATCGGAGGCTCATATCAGCAAGCAGACTGTTCCATATTCACAGAAGAATGAGGAGATTCCACGGGTATGGTTTGATCATTGCAGCAAGCCACGACACACTAAAAAAATCTGCTGGTACCTCCACGGTAAACCTACAGACTGGAAGCCAAGAAACAAACACAATCCACCTACTGCTAATGATGTTGTCGAACAAACCAACCCATTTAACAAAGAGCAAATCGATCAACTCCTGAAACTGCTAAACCCCAGTTTGGCTACTGGTACCCCAACTTGTTCAATGGTACATGCAGGTAGACAACTAAACCCTTGGATTATTGA
>NW_018164745.1:70699-74761 GCF_001263595.1 Phalaenopsis equestris
CTTAGATCTGACAATGGAACTGAATATTTTAATGAATGTTTAGGGGAGTTTTTAATAAACAAAGACATAATTCATCAATCTACTTGTCGTGACACTCCACAATAAAATGGAATTGCTAAAAGAAAAAATAAACATTTACTTGAGGTTGCTCGGGCTATCATGTTTTCAATGAATGTTCCAAAATATTTATGGGGGGACGGTGTTTTAACAGCATCATATTTAATAAACTGAATGTCAACTCGAGTTTTACAATATACAACTCCTCTAAACAAACTGAAAAGTAATTTTTTAAGTCTATGAATGTTCAAATATTTCTTTAAAAATCTTTGGATGCACATGTTTCGTTCATATTCCGAATAATTGCCAATCAAAATTGGATCCAAAATCTGAAAAATGCATTTTTCTTGGATATGCCTCAAACAAAAAGGGTTACAAATGCTTTAATCTTGTCACAAAAAAAATTTACATTAGTATGGATGTGACCTTCATGGAAAAAATTCTCTTCTTTCACAAAAATCCACTTCAAAGGGAGTATAATATAGATGGAGAAGATTTTTTGCAAGTTTCTAACACATTACCAAAAATTGTTGTAACATCAAGTACACCTGAGTCTGTGAAAACAAAGAACCAGAAATAGTTGTTGAAAATAAGGAGAACCCTAGTCAAGAGACACCTGAAAGTATCTTGTCTAATACAGAGGAAGAAATACCGCACAATACAACAACAAAACCTCTTGTTTATTCCAGGGAGAAGCTCCATAAAAGAAAAAAAGTTCAAACTGAATCTTTGGCTCCCACCCAATCTGAAGAACCGAATGATGGTCCTCAAGAAACATAGATAATTTTGGATCTACCAACAGAAGCTCAAGATTCAGAGATTATGAATCTGGATCTTCCTATAGCCTTTAGAAAAGGAACACATTCTTATACTACCAAATATCTCATTTCGAAATACCTATCCTACAAAAAAATCTCACACAAACATCAAGCTTTTTTGCAAAAATTTTTAATCTGTCTGAACCTAGAACAATACAGGAAGCTCTTAGTAATCCAAATTGGAGAATAGCAGTAAAAGAAGAGATTGATGCTCTTTTGAAAAATGGGACCTGAGAAATTGTCACTCTACCAAGAAACAAGTCTACTGTTTGGTGTAAATGGGTCTTCATTACTAAAGTCAAAGTTGATGGGAGTATCGAAAGATATAAAGCAAAATTAGTAGCGAAAGGATTCACTCAAACTCATGGAATTGACTATCATGAGACATTCGCTCCGGTAGCCAAGATCAATTCTATTCGGGTTTTACTGTCCATAGCATCAAACCGTAATTGGCCCCTGCATCAGCTCGACGTTAAAAACGCTTTTCTAAACGGTGAATTAGAGGAAGAGGTATTCATGAATCTTCCACCAGGATTTGAGAAGTTTAAAAAAGACAAAGTGTGCAGATTAAAGAAATCCTTGTATGGGCTCAAGCAATCTCCTCGTGCCTAGTTTGAGAGGTTTGGACAGGTGATTACAACATATGGATACACTCAGAGTCAAGCTGATCATACTATGTTCTACAAACATTCAGAAACTGGTAAAATTCGCTATACTCTTTATCTATGTAGATGATATTATCCTTACAGGAGATGATGCTAGGGAAATTGAGAAATTGAAAGAAAGATTGGACACAGAATTCGAGATTAAAAATCTGGGAGATGTAAAATACTTTCTTGGTATTGAGTTTGTCAGATCTAAGGAGGGGATCTTTATTAATCAGCAAAAGTATGTACTCGACTTACTCAGTGAAACCGGAACGCTTGGGTGCAAAACAGTTGAAACTCCGATTGAACCAAATAAAAGGTTACAAGTGACAAATAAAATAGATGGTGTCAATAAAAAATAATATCAGAGACTGGTGGGAAGACTAATCTACTTGTCACACACTCGTCCTGATATAACATTTACTATTAGCATGGTAAGTCAGTTTATGCATTCCCCAAATACTTATCACTTAAAGGTTGTCTATCGGATCCTTAGGTATCTGAAAGGAACACCAGGAAGAGGACTACTGTTCAAGAAAAATGAGCACTTACAGGTAGAAGCATTTACAGATGCAGATTGGGCTGGAAGTATTACAGATAGAAGATCAACCTCAGGGTACTGTACTTTTCTAGGAGGGAACTTAGTAACCTGGAGGAGCAAGAAACAAAGTGTCGTGGCAAGAAGCAGCGCTGAAGCTGAATTCAGATCGGTGGCTCATGAGATATGTGAAGTTCTATGGATTAAAAAAATTCTCAAAAAGTTAAAAATTCATAGTCTACCGCCAATAAATGTGTACTGTGATAATAAGTTTCTCATCGCCATCGCCATCGCCCACAATCCTGTCTTTCATGATAGAACAAAGCACGTAGAGATAGACAAACACTTCATCAAAGAAAAAATTGACAGAGGAGATATTTGCATGGTGTATGTTCCCTCCAACGACCAAGCAGCGAATATTCAAACAAAGGGTCTTCACAAAAAAACAGTTCGACGGTTTAGTATGCAAGCTGGCTCTGAAAGATATCTTTATGTCAACTTGAGGGGGAGTGTTGAAAGATCTAATTCAAAATTCAAAATTCAAATTACAATATTGATTGTCTTTCCTTTTCTACAGATATTATTCTCCTTCCTTATTTTTATCTTGCTTAATTAGTCTTAAAATGTAATAGAAATAATTCAAAATTCAAAATTCAAATTACAATATTGATTTTCTTTCCTTTTCTACAGATATTATTCTTTGAATTTATTTAGTTGGTTTCCTTATCTAAGGAGGAGAGACTCCTATATGTAAATGCACCTTGAATTGAATCATCAAGAAGAAATAAAAATTTTCTCTTCAATTTCTGGTTTTAAAAACTAAAGTGGCTAGTCTTTTAAATACTTTTTTCGTGTCATTTGCTTCTTCTAATTATCTCATTTTTTACCTTAGAGGGTTCTCCTGGTGGCCGAGGCAGGGGCCGTGGTGGTAGTGGTGGAGGAAGAGGAAGAGGTTAGTATTCAATGGTCTACATGTCTTTTAATCTCATTATGTTCCACATGTCTGTTTTCAATAATTTGGTTTTTAATATTTTGATTTGCTTTGCTTTGTATTTTCACTTGCATAAAAGAGTCTTTTTATGTTAGAATTTTAGCTAACGCTAGTTATTGTGCAGATATGAAGAATACATTGATTACATATTCCCTAATGAGGTGGCAATGGCGCCCAATCTTAAGATACTTGAAGCTGCCTACAAATGTGGCTAATGCAAATACATAAGATGAAGCTTTTTAAAAAATTTTTGAGTTGATGCAAGTGTATGCATATTAAAAAATACATGTAATTCTTATTGTGTAAAATTTCGTATAATTATTTTTTATATTTTGATTTTGATTTGAGATTTTATTTGTATTTTTTATATTTTTGTTTAATTTTTAAATTGTAAAATTTGTAATGAAGTTGTTGTATTTTGTAAAATTTTGTAAAAAAAAGTATTAATATTTTGTGTAAAATTTTGTATGAATTTTTTTCTAGAAATTTTTGTAGTTTATCTTGTTTCATAAAATTTATTCTTAAAATTTATTTGAAATTAAATGATTAAAACAAACAATTTTTTTAGAAATTTTATTATTTTATTTTTTATTTAAAAAAAATAAATTATTATAATGACTTTATATTCTAACGAGCCAATTTCGAGCCGAACACGAACATGGATAAAATTTTAGACCCGAACACGAACACACTGGTCACGAGCCATTTCGAACACGAGCCGATTTCGAACACGAGCTGATTTCGAACGAGCCGAACACCTAGTGTTGACTCTATTACAGGAAGCAATATATTGAAAACCTCAATGCATAGAGTCCAATTAACCGATTTTAAAATAATTGTTTGATCCCAAAAATAAAAACAACACAATAAGAAAACCCTTAAAAGATGCTCGAGACGCCCAAAAAGAGAGCCTTGAAGCTTAAGGCTCACTAGCGACAGTGAGGCTTACTGCTTTTTCATCTAATGTGTAAGCTCATTAAGCTTTATACCGCGAGGCGTTTGAGGCAGCGC
>NW_018164745.1:74861-91396 GCF_001263595.1 Phalaenopsis equestris
TTAAGCTTTATACCGCGAGGCGTTTGAGGCAGCGCCTCAATCAAAATGCAAAAAAGTATATCTATTATACTATTAATATATATATTATGATATTTTAAATATTTGATACAATGCCTCAAAAAAGTCAAAAAATAATTAAAATATGATTGCTTGATTATGTTATTAATTTAGATTTTTACTTTAAATTATATCAGATTTCAGATTAATTGATAGTACAAAAAAACTGTGGTGAATGAAGAACATTTTGAAGTTGCAAAAGATACCAAATTAGATAATAACAAAAATAATGATTCATTTGAAAATAATGAAAGCAATGATAAGGCTAACATGGACCTTGAACCTTATGGATTATTTAAAATTTAAGTGAATATTTACCTAGAATAAAATTTCAATCTTTTATTTTATATCAATATTTATAATTAAGATTTGTCATTTATTTCTTTATAAAAATAAACCAAATCAACATATCTAAACATTAAGTCATATTTATGAATTATTTTTAATTTATTTAGTTAATTTTTTTTTTTCTTTTTGAGGCTTATGCCTATCCTCTCTAAGTCAAAATGCTTCAGTTCCCAACTTCAACCATTTAAACTTTGGAGAAAACTATAGAGAACTTAATAATTTCCCATAAAACAGCATTGGAATGGCATGCTTAAGCAGACCCAACCAACCTTGCCTTATCCCTAACCTTGGGCTAAGTTACATTTATTCAGAAGCTTGGATATCTCAAAACAGGACGCTGGAAGGCTGCAGCTACATTTATTCAGAAGCTCTGGTGGCTTCAACGCCGTCCTCAATCCATATGTAGCCGCTCTGACACCATCATTCTCCAATTAGTTTAATGACAGGAACAGATGCGGCTCTACAAATACGTTTGGTGTCCCTCATTAACATATCTAATCAACACACAAGCGGTAAAAAGCAACAATTATGACAATCTATTAATCCAACAACAAGATTCACAAAAATTCCATGAACAGCAGCGGCGCCAGACTGCATCTTCTCAAATGAGTTGATGCAACTCAGCCCGCAGCTGCATCCAACCAACCCAGTGCACCCCTGAACTGGAGGTTGCCTAACTATAATCTTCTCCATCCTTCAGCCTCCATGCATATTCTAGATGAATCCTTAACCAACCTGTTCTGTCCAGCCTGAGCAAACCAGTTTAGCCATGGTTCACCTACATTATTTGTTTACGTTTAAAAGATCTATGTCACATCTACAACTCCTTAAAATATGTGATGATCAATGAACATCATAAAGGCAATTCATTTGGAGCGTGGTTTTCTAGGTTTAAATTAAATATAGGAGATCAGATTAGATTAACATAAACGAAAATTCTATGGGCCAACTTCAAGGGCGTAGCTTGGTAATTTTATAAAACCTTACAAGCCGAAATATTCAACTAGCCAAACCAAGCACAAGCTTAAGGTTTGTGTCTTCAAGAAAATGTTGAGGATTACCTACAAGATTGTATTGTCCTTGAAATTTGAACTTACAAGCACAGAGGTCAAATTGAAATAATTCAAAGTCAGGGGAAAGGCCTCCGAAGGGCCATTATCTCTCAAAACTTGCTGCCCAAAAACAAAAATCTAGTTGCAAACAAAATTCTAGTTCATAAGCCATATTTAGAACACAGACTTGGGGTCATATTTTAGATATTAAATTAGGCTCAAGGCACAGTCTGTTGCATCTCAAAGCCTCACGCTCACAGCCCTAAAAGCCGAACTTAGCAACTTTCAATGCATAGGCTTAGCGACCAAGTTGGAGAAACTAAAGCAGAAGCAATATCGCAAAAGGTTTATAGCTTCTCAAAAACTTACGCTCACAAGCCTTGGGGAAAACTTGGTCCTCAAGGATAGTGTGCCGGGAATGAGATAACTTTCCATAGAGATTAGGATAAATAAAATATTTCACCCCACCGACACAAAATAATATGATCCCAAATACATAAAAGATAAACCTATAATTCGATAGATAGGCAATTCTCCCTCAAACTCCAACTCTAATCATACTAAGCCCTATTTATACCCAATAATAATAACTAACAAATTACTAAATTATCCTTTTAGTCTTGAGCCTAAAATAGGTCTTCAAATTATTTGATAGGCTTGATGTGGGTTCCGTGGGACCACACGACTCAATGGAGCACAAGGCGGTAGGCGCCTACGGCGCCGATCTAACATTACTCCTCTCCTAATAAGACATATTGTCCTCAAGGTAGAAGAGAGGAAACTGTTGCTGGATCAACTTATATGGATCCCACATCGCATCATAATCTGACATCCATTTCCATTTAATCAATACTTCTTTCCCAATGGTCGATTCCTGATGCAACACTTTTAACTCAAATGGTTCTAAGGGAACTTAAATATCCTCAGTCAAAGTAAGGGGTAGTGAAGAAGAGGACACTATCACCAATAGCGCATTTTAGTTGTGGTGATTGGAACATAGGATGGAGTGTTGATGGAGTCAATTTTAAATGATAAGCCACTCCACCAAATTGCTCAGCGATCTCATAAGGACTAAAATAGTGTGGGGAGAGCTTCTCATTCCTATGTCTGACCAATGTCTTATGCCGATATGGCCGAAATTTTAGATACACCCTACCTCCTACTGCAAACTGCACATCGCTTAAATGTTTGTTAGCTTGTTTCTTCATAAGTTGTTGAGTTTAAGTCTACCAACATCTTGTGCCTCTCTTTTAAGTATTGATTCACCGAAAGATATTGGCATAGTATTGTGTCCATAATATGTGGTATGAGAAGTAAAGTTACGACATGTTGTATGATACAAGATTGTATTAATACTATGTCCGGTAAAGTCATTTAGCTCACTACATATGTGTGTCAGATATAAAGCAACGCAAATAAGTCTCCACGCTCTGATTAATAACTCGGCCTGTCCATCAATCTTTGTGTGCTATGTTGTAATTTTCTTCAATACAGTTCATTGCATTCTAAACAGCTCTCTCCACAATGACTCAAGAAGACCTTGTCTTGATCCAACATTATCGATTCTAGAATCCCATGCAAACGAACAACCGCCCATATAAAAATAGTGATGACAAAAATAACATTTTAGGGATAACGTAGAGGTACAAAGTGAGTGTACTTGCTCAATCGGTTCACCACCACCAAGTAACAATAAATGCTTCTGACAGAGGTAAGCCTTCAATATCCATCGTCATCTCCTCTCATACCTTCATCGATAATGTTAAAGGTTGTAGCAACCTCCCAGGTACTACTACTAACGTCATATACTTGTGTCATTAGCACACATCACACCTTGAGACCATGAACCGTATGTTGTTATCCTCTAGTATGTTTTGAGCACGCTCGAATGACCCCCGATAATATTGTCGTGAAACTCCTGTAATAACTTCGATATGTATCTTGAATTTCAGAGTAATACATAGCGTCCTGACAAATTAAATGTTGGTCATTCAGTGAATAAACAAGATAGTTGTTCTCTCCAATTACAAAGCCGACCGGATCTCGCCCTATTCCTCATCTACCTCACTCACTTGACTCAGGACCTAATCTAAAATGAAGGGACTGAAAGTGCCAACAATTGAAGTTCCTCCATCTATCGTGATATAGCATCAATGTCTTTATTCTCTAATCTCGAGCAATATTGAATATCAAAATCATACCCCAATAGCTTAGATAACCACTTCTAATTTTCCACAATCAACATCCATTGTTCTAACATAAATTTAAAATTGTGTTGATCCGTTCATACTGTAAAACGCCGCACCAACAAATGCGGTCACCATTTATGAATAGCAAACACAATTACAATATACTCCGGTCATAAGTTGACTTGAGCTTGACTCTCATAATTAGCAATTGACTGAAAAAAGTGATGGGTCGTCGACACTACATGAGGACTGCGTCTAACCCATAGCCCAAAGCATATATCTCTCCAAAGATTGGTTGGCTGAAGTCAGGTAAAAAAAACATTGATAAACTCGTCATAACCATTTTAACTTCTCAAAAGCCTAGGTCATTACTTCCCCCAAACTTATTCTTCAAATGCTTTGTCAACGACCACATAATTGAGCTATAACCCTTCACAAACTTCCAATAGTATCCTGTAAGCCTCAAACCCCTTCAAGGTCTTAGAAAGTCGCCAATCCCACATAGCGTTGGTCTTCGATTGATCTGTTGATACTATATGCCCTAAGTACTCCACCTTTGACTAACCAAATGAAAACTTCAAGTTAACATAGCACTGGTGCTCACCGAGTACCGTCAACACCTTCAAGTGATCAATTGGTCTTTCAAGAAATGGTTGCACACTATGATATCATCAAAGAGCACCAACAAAAGCATCTAGAGAAAATGTTGAAACACATTGTTCATTAGTGATCGAAATGTATTCAGGGTGTTGGTGAACCCGAATGACATAAATCATAAATTTTTATTGATGTTGGTGAACCCGAATGACATAAATCATAAATTTTTATTGACCCTCATGAGTTTGAAAGATAATCTTGTTCATATCTGATGGTCGCATCAGAATTTAATGTATCCTAACTTTAAGCCAATCTTGAAAAAAACTATAACCCCAAACAACTCATACAGTAGTTCATCAATCACTGGGATGAAAATTTTGTCAAGTACTATTTTTTTATTCCGGCTCGATAATCCCCACGTAAGCGTTGACTCCCATCCTTCTTCACTAGTAAGATCGGGCTAGAAAAGAGGCTCACACTAGGTTGTATGATCCCTGCCTCCAACATCTCTTAGATCAATCTCTCAATCTCATCCTTTCGCACCTGAAGTAGTGGTATGGACGCACACTGATGGGAGAAGCCCAGAAACCCCCGTGAAGGGTGTGCATTTTGCATTAATATAAAATAAAAAATTACAATAGAGGCTAACAAGCCACGACAACAAAAGCAAAAAAGAGGCTACAATGAGGTAACCTCGCAAAAATTCCTATCCCTTTTAACAAAAATAGACAAGGGATGTCTATCCTGTAGACTTTTAAAAACAAAACTATTTTGTAAGACAAGCTATGCACAAAAGTGAGCTGCTTCATTGTTAGACCTGGGAACAAAAGAAAAGAGCACCTGATGAAAGTTGGTCAGCTTGCATTCCTCCAGTTGCATCCAAGTGCCCCTTTCCATGGTACGTCGGAGAGCATCCACCACGTTTTTGTTGTCACCTTCCACCATAATACCGTGAGTTTCAAACATTTGGGGCTCAATTAGCATGCTAATGTGTAATACCGCCTCAATCTCAACAAGGGGGCTATCCAAATGCATCATTCTAAAGCAAGCCGCAACCAAACAATATTCCACTTCATTGCGAATAATGATTCCCACACTAGCAAGGCCTGAAGTGAGGAAAGCCCCATCAACGTTGGCCTTGATCCAACCAGGAGAAAAGGGAGGGGGGCACCAGTAAAAAGAGGAAGTTAGCCCATCTGATCGAGGGTTATGGCATTCTTGTGTTCTTTATAAGGAGACAATTTGTATGGCAACCGAAAAACTTTTACAAACTATTGTAAGAGCTGTAAAAGGTGCCAAAATCTCTACCAACACTGTATCATGTGTCTCTTTCATTCTATGCAGCTCCATCAAAGAAAGAACCCCAACTCTACATCCTAAATTACTCTAATTATGGTCTTGAGTGTCACCAATGTCTTGCACAGACTAGAGTCACAACGAAGCACTATCCTCTTGTCTCTCTATTGAAACTCCATTTTCAAGAGTTTCTAATTCATCTTAAACTTCCCAAAGGACTGCAACAATTTCATAGCTGATACAACATCAGTGCTCCCTAAATCCAAGGGAAAAGAATTTTCTATCACTTGAATACTCTGTAGTGTCAAAACCAACCCTTTACAAACTCATCTGCTCTTCTCCAATTATTTCGTCCCCATCATTACTGCAAAGCTTCCCATATCAAGCATCCCAAGCCCCAATGATTCCACTACTTTAGTGGAGATGAAGTTGTGTGTGGTCCCGATATCTACCAACACCACTACGTCCTGTCCCTCAATTTGTTCATGAAGTTTCATAGTGTAGTTTGGTGTTACCCCATCATTGACTTCAATGAGACTTCTATTACATTCAAGTCAGGATAATCCTCATCCTCCACCACAACCTCCTATGTTTCCTCATTCTTTGTCTCCTCATCACACGCTGTCAAAACCTGCAAAAGCTAATCCTTGCAACGAAGTCCTGGGACAAACTTCTCATCATACTAAAAACATAGCCCTTTAGCTTGCTTCTCTTGAATCACCGTCTTTGTAAGGCATTTGAAGGTCGCTCCCAGTCGTGGCCGGATACCCTATCTCGTGGAGCCTCTCTATGGAATCCAAATGTTTGATTTTTTCGTACCATCATGGTTATATCATTTCGATGTGGTGATCCAATTGTTCGACTATTAACCTGTTCCATTGCATTTTTATTTTCAATCAAATGTGATAATTCCATAGTTTCTCTCAATTCTCATGATCTCAACAGACGAGGTGTTGCTCAAATCTTTATCTTTAACCCCTTCATGATGTTTCCTTCCAACGCTACTTTTGTTACCCCTCTCAAGCAGTCGGATATCTTCTCAAATTTCACTATATAATATCTATGACGAACCTTACCTGTGCCAATGCAAAAATTTGCTTGTATAGATCCCTTTCTCGAGTGGTTTTAAAACATTCCAATAATCGATCCTTAAATTTTTCTCATGTTCTGATTGGCTAGATACCATGCTAGAGCCTTCCTTTCAAAATATAGGGTCGTCACCTTTAATTTTTCTTACTCCATCAGCCTATTAACAACAATGTATCTCTTCACGTGATAAACCTAACCATAAGCATCATCTCCTTCAAAGAAAGACATCTTTAGCTTTCTTATGTCAGTCTCCTTCCCAATTTTTTCAACTAAAGCACATTCCACCCATGAAACAATAGTTGGATTCTCTTCCTCAACTCATATTGATTTCTCTTCTTACTTAAGTCTAGCTCGTCCCATAATCGGCTCGTCCATGCCCATAGGCTCATGAATTACCTATTACAAGAAATTTTGTCATAGAAAAAGTCACTAGTACGAGTAGATGCAACCCTCAATCGGGTTCCCACCCACCATGGTTCCTTGTTCCAGGTCAAAATCCTTTGAATCGATCTTCTCCAACCACAGATCACAAACCACTATCCCATTCTACCTGTTGTCATTCGCTCCAGCCCTCCTGATGTCGCACAATTCCTAGCGGCCAAATTCCTTGGAATTGTAGTCTTCAGGCCCGCATCGCAAGACACCATCTCATTCAGCCTGCTTCTGCTTGTTTCAGCCCTCCTGTCGCTCGAGTTCGCTTCCTACCGTGTAACCCTAAGGCAATGCCATTCCTTCTAATTGCTACCACTCTCATCACTAGAGAAGTCGTCGCTTGATCCAATGGAAGGTGGTGGTGGGTTTACATCGAACTCCACAATTTTTTCATCATTTCTTCCACAGTCGTGAATTGCCCCTCTATGGACGAGAAATCCTCATCCATTCCTATCTAATTTGACTCGCCTTTCCCACTAATTTATCCTCCAAGGCATTGACTTTCTTAGTTGCCATTACTCCCAGGTATGGCTCTAATACCAATTTGATAGGAACAAAACAAGTTTCCACAAAGATTAGGTAAAATAAAATATTTTACTATACCGACACAAAACAATACGATCCTAAATACATAAAAGATAAACTTACAATTCGAAAGGTAGGCAATTTTCTCCTCAACCCTAACTCCTAAGATTCAAGACAACAATCTCAAACCCTAACCCTAATCATATTAAACCCTATTTATACCCAAAAATAACTAACAAATGACTGAAGTTTTCTTTTAGTCTTGAGCCTAATATAGTTCTTCAAATTATTTGGCGGATCGGTGTTGGTTCAGTTGGACCACTCGACTCAATGAAACACACGACAGAAGGCGTCGTAGGTGTAGGTCTAGCATAGTGATGGTCAAGTTCAAGAAATAAAATTAATGAAAATGCCTCATAAATGTCATTGCATCTCAGAACAATATGCTCCCAAACTTATAGCCTTAGGAAAATAAATTTCAACTCACAAGACCAAAGCAATATTTGAAGGAAGCTGAATAAGACTCAAAAGGGTCATCACATCTCAAAATACTATCGTGATATGCTTAGAGGTTGAGCTAAGGAAGTTTTAACTCACAAACCAAAGGAGTTCAGTTGGAGAAATCAACGGAAAGACCATAGTGTTACAAGCTCATGCAATCACATTACGGTAAGGCCTCTGTAGTGTTACAAACTATTAAAGGGGTATCGTACAACTCACGAATGGGACAAAGCATGTCGAGGGCGGCGGGCCGCCGAGAGATGTGGTCAACTCGGTTTCTGTCGATGTCGTTGAGTCCCATAATGTGATCATGCTCCCCCATTTTTTGTTGACCGACGCGGGCAAAGACTCTCAGCAGGATCAGCCTGCGTGACGAAGACTCTCCTAGGTCAGTGGCATGTCGGGTGCAGGAGATGGTCGAGGTTCTACACCAGACAACGTGAAGCCTGCCGACTCCTCTGTGCTGGGATGGATGGCTCATTGCGAACATTTGGCAAATTTAGCATAGTTAGCTCGAAGGTTTTTAATCGCTCAAAAATTCATCAAAATTTTGGCTCAGATCGAAATAAATGAGCCGAGCTACAATCCAAAATTTTGGACCGAAATTTTTTCGACCCCTATTCGGCTCGAAATCAAATCTTTAATAGCCCTAAGTATCAATACTATCCAATATATTTGAGAATATCTAAAAATTAAATGATGAATTAACCTCTATGAAAATTGAGTCATGAAAAATTACTCTATCAAAGGTTCCCCTTTCCACGTCACAGAAAAAAAAGCATGTGCCGTACAAACACATCAAAACAAGAGCTCCTTCAGCTCCAAAGAGGAGACATGATCGTTGGATTGAATTTGGGGGCCCAAAATGCTCGGGGCAACCCTAATCTTTCTTGACAACTTGTGTTCAGGAAAGCCAGAAATTACTTCACCACCACAACTTCCGTGTAAAACAAGTATCAAAATTTCGTTTACCTACGAGTCATTTTTTCCTTGAAAAAACAGTTCCCAAGGAAACATGTATTGCACTTTTTAATGTAAAAAAACAATGCCACCCAATCGATGCTTTCACTAGCTAAACAATCCAGAGAGTTTGAGTCCAAGAAAGTTATTGCTTCGAGGATAATAGCATCTACAAAAATCAACTAGAAGACCAAAGTAGCAAATAAACTAGTCCATTTGCCAGGAATCAGATCAAGCATCAAAGAGCAAAACGCATAATTTTTTTTAAAAAAAAAACAACACGCATAATGATAAATCATCAGTGGTACCCTTCCGAAAACAAAAAAAAATCAAATAATATCAAGAATGAGAGGCTCCAATAATCAGATCCATCGAGACCTAGTGAAAAACAAATTCGACGAGGTTAAAATGTGATCCAAGGGAGAGATACCTGGCTTTTTCGGGAACTCGCCGGCGGCGGCAAGATTGAGATCCCCACTCCTGCGGTTGAGGCCATTCTTATCCCTGTAACGGATCAACGAGCGAACGAGAGGGAGGAGCGTGGGGAGGGAGGGAGAGAGAAACCGCGTATAAGCACAAAGAGCGTGTGAAGTGGAGGAGAGAAGCTCGTATTTGAAGAGCGCAAGAAATGCGTTCGCTTAGGGATTATCGGAGGCGGAGAAAAAGAGAGGAGAGGACGCACGCAGACAGCGAAATTTGCGTGGCTGTCACGTGCGAACAATCTTATTCAGGGCATTTATGGGTCTTATGCATTTTTTTATATAAATATCTTTAAGTTCCTGTGCATTTATATGTCTAACTCCTAAACTTTAATTTTCACATAAATTTTATCTTATATATATATATATATATATATATATATATATTAAAAGAATATTTTACTTTTAAAAAATTAAAACTTTTTATTAAAATGTGACGTGAAAGATTTAGGTGGTAAAAATATAAGAAATAAAATTTTGGTGTTAGCTATATACGAATTAAACGGTATGCATGTAAATGTCTATTTTTTAAATTTTGAGCTGCATAATAGATATAAAATTTTATATATTGGATTTATAAATATATAAAAAGATTATGACAAATATATAAGCATCCATTTATTATTATATTGTGAGAACCCTTACGATGAGTGCTAAGAAATTAGTGATGGTAGAGTAACAAATTATCGTCTTAGAGTTGTACGAAATTTAAGCACACATACAGATGAAATAAAAAAAGGTGATGACTTCAAAAGTTTTTACGTGGAAAACCTGTTATGGAAAAACGACGGGGCTTAAGCCAGTTGCAAAAATCCACTATTGATAAATGATTACATAATTTTTTTATCCCACAGATGGGAAGGAGTAACTATATTTCTCAAATTACTATCGACTGACGACGTCTGGTTGGTGGTGATTCTTGACGGTAGTTGGTGGTTGACGACGGTCGGCGGTGGTCGACGACGGTAGGCGGTGGTCGTTTGAGGTCGGCGGTAGTCGTCGGCGATTGACGACGGTCGACGACAAAGGTCGGTTGTGGTCGACGGCAGTCGGCGATGGTGTTGATCTATAGCTTCTTCTCAAGACCTCAAACCCTTTCTCCACACTTCCTCCTCTCTCATGAGAGGGATGGGGCTCTATTTATAGTGTTTTGGGTGCAACTAATGCAGGAATATGAACCAGCTTCCCTCGATCATACGGCGTTTAATAGACGTTTGAGTGCCTTAATGATATCAGAATTGAGTGATCTTAGGCTCGTTGGATTCGTCTTGTCGAGTCGCTCGATTTGAGTATAAACTTATCATATTTGACAGTCGTTTGACATTCCAAATGCATTCATAAATCTTCTAACTATGATTTAATGACTTGATCTAGGTTTTATTTGACTTGGATTGGGCTAGTTTTTATATCATTAGGTTTGTCTCATCGAACCAGTCAGTTTGACTATATATTTGCTGAAATTGGAGTTCTGGATGACTTTTTATTAAGATTTCAATGTTTCTTGCTTAAAATATCATCTGGAGATTCGTGTTGGAAGATGAAATTTTGTTGGTGGTGTATCAGTTGTCCCCTTAATTTTGGGCGAGACTCTTTTTATCATTCGAAAATATTAATATCCGGAGTATTTATGTAAAAAAATATGTATATCTTACTTAGTATAATAATAACTTTAATCCCTTTATAAATAGAAAGCTGAATTCAGCTTAGTTTGTTAGTCTCTTTTGTTTTATGTGGAAGAGATGAAGTTTGAATCCTGCCTAAAACAGAATAAATAATATTTTATAAAAGAATTTGAAAAAAATAACGAATTTCAAAGGTTAAAAAAGAAGGAAAAAAATTGAAAAGAATTTTTTTTTTAATTTGAAAAGTCTTTATTTATTATTATTTATGAGCATTTAATGCTTGCACTTATTTTTAGATTTATATATTAATGTGCATTAATTGGCCAAAACTCTTTTTGAGCCTATAAATAGGGGCCTAAAGAAGAAGTGGAGGTGTGGCGATGCGGCGGGGTGGTGCGACGCGGCGACGCGCGTAGCAGCCCGTTGCGGCGGCGCTGTGGCACTCCTTGCGAAGGAGCGACACGTTAAGGCTGCGCGTTGCGGCGATGCGACACGGTTGGGCAACGTGTTGCAGTGACGTGTGACGATGGGACGACGCGTTGCAATAGTGTGTTGTGATGATGTAACGCGTTACAGCTATGCGTCCCGGCGTGACGACGCGTTAGGGTGATGCTTTGAGTGGCGGCGATGTGTTGTGGTGGTGCGTAGTGGTGACTTGCAACGTAGCAACGCATTATGATAGTGCGTCAGAGCGATACGTTGCAGCGCAGCGACGTGTTGTGGTAGTTCATTGCAGCGACGTGCTGGGTGAAGTATCACAGTCGCTTGATGCATTGGATGCCCAATGTCATGTAAGAAAGTTGTCGTGGGAATAAATTGCCAGTGACCTTTTACTTGACTGAGATTATGCATCAGAGTATTACTCAGTGATGTTTAACATGTATGGGAGGATCCCGCGAAAGTCCACCGATGACTTATTAACCCATCCGAGGTTGTTTGTTGGAGCATTGCTCACTTATGAACCTGTGTGAAAGGTATCAAGTGTAGCCCACCAAGGACTGTTAACCTTTCTTGGGTTATTTATTAAAGTAAAAACTCGGTGATGTTAACCCATTTGGAAGAGATTAGATCAAATCCCCCTAGGATCGATCGTGCTCTGACTAAGATACAACCTGAGTTGTGTATTTCTTGGGTCAAGAGCATAAAGTGACTCCCGAATGAACTGTTACATTTTCTAAAGATATTCTTTTTTTTCTTTTTGTAGAAGAAAGCAAGTAAATACTATTTAATAAGTCTGAGATACATTGACATTGTATGCAATATGACATAGATGATATAACTGAAATGTTACTGGTAGTATTTTCGAAGATTCACGGCATTCCATGTCTGGGGCAAGATTTTTTCATTAGAGTTTTGATCTTGAAGGTTTCAGGCTTGATCATGGCAGCCACGATGTATAAGCCTTCCCAGAGAGGGGATAATTTGTTGCGTTGGGGACCATGACCAGCGACTTCGATACTACGCAAAACCAAGTCACCAATGGAGATAGGTCGAGGCTTTACTCTTCGGTTGAAGTGGCGAGCAATTCCTTGGTGGTAAGAAGCAGCTCTGAGGTGGGCCGCATCACGTATTTCTGGGAGAAGATCCAACTGTTGTTGTAGCTTTTGATCATTGTTATCTGAGTCGAAAGTCTTGACTCGGGGGTTTGGAACTCTGATATCAACGGGGATGACAACATCGGTGCCAAAACACAAGTTATATGGAGTTTCCCCGGTAGGAGTTCGTGTGGTGGTACGATAGGCCCAAAGGACATTATGCAGCTCTTCTACCCATTGCCCCTCAGTCATCTCAAGACGAGTCTTCAACCCCTTGAGCACCGTTCGATTTGTCACCTTTGTCTGTCCATTCATTTGGGGATGCGTCACAGCAGTGTGCACCAACTGAATGTGAAGATCCTTGCAGAATGATGTGAAGACTCTTCCAGTGATTTGAGTCTCATTATTAGTGATAATCTTTACGGGAAGCCCAAAGAGACAGATGATGTTTTTTCAGACAAATTGTTTGGCATTGACCTCAGTGATCTTGACAAGAGGTTCTGCTTCTACCCATTTGGTGAAGTATTCGACAGCTAAGATGATAAATATTCGTTGTCCAATAGCTATCGGAAAAGACCCCATGATATCTACCCTCCATTGGGCGAAAGGCCAAGGACTCAGAAAGAAAAGATGTGAGTTCCGCTGGCGGTGCATGCGTACGAGTGAAGTATAATTGGTAATTCTTGCATTTTTGCACAAACTCTAATGCATTTTATTTAATCGTAGGCCAGTAGAAGTCTTGTCTCATTATTTTAAGAGCAAGTGCCCTGCCACCAAGATGCTCACCACATATACCGGAATGAACTTCTCGTAGAGTATAACCAGCTTTAGATAGAGGAAGACACTTAAGATGTGGACCTATGAATGTTTTCTTATACAGTTCATCCCCTATAAGGATGAATTTGGCAGCCATGCATCAGATGCGAATTGGTGTAGTACCATCATCTGGAAGTTTCCCGGTTTGGAGGAAGGAGATGATGGGATACATCCAAGATGACTCCCTTGGGTCATCTATAGACAGTATTACCAATAAACCATGGATGCTAAGAAAATGTATCTCCTCAGTGTACATTCTTTTATAAAGATCTCCGGCTGTTGACATTACAAGCTTGGAGAGGGCATCGACTCGGGTGTTATGCTCCCGAAGTATGTGAATGAGTTGACATGTTTCAATTTGGGCTAGAAGTGTTTTTACGAGATATAGATACTACACCAGTTGTGAGTTATGAGCGTCGTATTCTCCTTCTACTTGGGATGCGATGAGTTTGCGATGAGTTGAATCAGTATAACTAATTATGTTTTGTACTTCACAGTTGATGACAAGCTTTAATCCGGTGACAAGTGTTTCATATTCGACAACAATATTGGTGGCTTGGAATTTCAAACGAAGTTCGTACACCAAATTGTCTTTCATATATCACCTTATAATTTTATTAACATGAAAATGTATTATGGCTAATACATAAAAAAAGAGCTATAAGAAAAATAAATTAAAATTTCATTCAATTAAATAAGAAGGGATATATAATCAAATAAAAAGTAAAAAATAAAAGAAAATAAAATTAGGTTGAATGAGTTAGAGACTTACGGTTTGTTTGGGGCAGCTGCAGTTTAATGACAATCTGTTGATGACCAACCGATCCAAATAAGTTGTTGATGAGCGGCTTATCCGAATAAGCTGGTTGGTTGTTTGGTTTGTGTTGTTGGAAAACAGTTGATTTGCAGTTAATTATTAATAAATAATCATTATGCCCATGTACAGTAATTTTGTTTGTAACAAAACTGTCATATCAATATATTTGATACCTGAGAAGCAAAAAAACACATCAAAACGGTAGAAAAAATAAGTTGCACACCTCTAGAACATTAAGTATCGCGTATACTAAGAAAAAAGATAAAAAGGTATAAAATTAAATTTAAAAAAACGATATATTCACTTTTAAATTCAGAGGTGTGTCCCAAACTACGTCTTTCATATTTAGTAGCCTCCATAATTCTGGAGAGGGGGTTTGAGCCCACCAACAGCTAGTAAAGCCGGTCATGACCAACCAAAGGGCCCCCTCATTATAAATAAAACTTCTCTATATTAGTGTTCCAAGTTTTATGTCAAATGGATGATACAAGACAAACCAACATGCTGAAAGTGAGGTTAAAGTGCAGCAACAATAACCCTAAAAAATCAAATATCCATGCTCAGAATAGCAAAACTGTCATAATTCAGGCAACAATATACAAGCTTCATAAAAGAAAAATCCCATCATAACAGTGATTAAAAAGAATCAGTGCATCATAGCAGATAAGACATATCCAAATTGTGCTCACCAATTACACTTTTCTACTCCACAACCACAACACACATAGCCAGAACACTAATAGCACACCGAGTCGTAGCACCCACATGCTCTTGAGATGGAAAAGAAATAAGTTAACACAATGATCACCACCAAGACAGGTATCAAGAGATTCATACAAGATGGAAGACAAGAGAATGAAGCATCATTCAAATCTTTCTCTAATGCAACTAACTGTAATTTCCTTTCATAAGCATCATTAAAATTCGAAGTGTCAATTCTAGCTATCCTTTAGCATCTAGTGGTGATACATCAATATATCAGGAACTTTTGCAAAGGTCACCAACTACAAGATCTCCTCAAGCGCTACTTAAGAAGCCTGATAATTCAAAAATGATACATATAGATTCTTATTTATATAGAAGATGCAAACTTGCTTAAGTTAAAGTATCATATGAAGTTTCCCCAGCTTATCTAATCAACTGCTCGAAATCCATCCGGAATACCGCAAAAGACAAATCACAAATATCAAATAGACACATAATCGCATGAGGAAAACCAAAAATTTTGTAGGAAAATAATCTTGGGCACCAATATGTAAAATATCGTTAAAAATTCCAGCATAGAGAACCAAAAATTGAATGAGGAATGCCACCATTCCATCGACAACCACATGATTACACAGAGCCAAAAATCACAGAAAATTACAAATAAATGTAATCGGAGCACCGAGTGAGAAGGGAGGAGGGAGGGGAGAAGGGCTAAGGGTGAGAGAGGCGTAGGTGAGGGATATCGATCGCAACGTTAGGGCGAGGAGAGGGACGCGGGATCGAAATCGAAAGAGCAGCGATGTAATAATCTGTAAAGGAAAGCAGGTCGCGGGGTCCATCCCGCGATCACAATCCTTCGAAAATAACTATCGTCTCGCCCATGCGTTTCTGGATTCACACACCAAACACAATAACCAAACAATCCGTCGGCATTTTGAAAATAAGATATGCGTAAATAAGCTGCCCCAAATAGTTCCTTAGAGGGTGCCTTTAAAAATAGGTAATACCCATTTGTCTTATTTTTTAAGGGAAATTACGTACAGAGGCTCTGAACTATTGATATTTACAAATTAAACGCTCAATTGTTTTTTCGAGAAACAGAATTGGTGCATTTATATTTACACGCGCCATAATGAAAATATTGAGAATTTGACAAAAATAAAAAATATGAGTGAGGTTTTACAATGAATTTTGATATTTGAGTGAGAACTTAAGAAATTGAATGATAGAAAGTGCCTGATTTGTAAATAGCAAAATTTAGGGTGATGTGTATGCAATTGTCGCTTTTTATAAGTATAAAAGTAGATAAAGTAGGAACATTAATTTCTTTTTATGGTAGGTGGCACCGAAGCTTGCCCGCATTGAATAAGCATGTGACGGTTCCATTTCGAAGACTTCAACCATGCGATGATCATAATTCGCTCATGCAATATACAAAAAATGTTATGATTTATTGGTAGCTTTCCTGCTCATAATTACTTTTTATCTATATATATATATATATATATATGA
>NW_018164745.1:91406-96755 GCF_001263595.1 Phalaenopsis equestris
ACTGTGTGTTCAGATGTTTAGTTTTGCTTGGGGGCAGTTTTGTATATATATATATATATATATATAATTGTATATACTAAAAATATTTGTATGAATCTCAAAGAGAATAAACGACTAAGATGAAAGGGTATCCTTTCGTGGTAAGCAATCAACTAATGATTAAAGACCAAGCATGAAGTCGCGTCTCTAAATCCGGGATAAGTTCTAGCTCCGGAGATGGTTCCGCCCGATAGCAGCAAGACCCGCCGAAAGTGAAGCTTGAATCATCTGGCCAACCAGTATCATTGGATACCCTGCGTGGGTTGTGACAAGATCCGTCTAAAAACTTGCAATAATAGGAGATTAAACTGAGGCGATGAAACAATCAGACAGGCGAGACATGTGCCTTGTAAGACTCATGTCGAACGGAAAATGAGCCATGACTCAGTATGAAAAAAAGCTGACTGATCACATTGGACCGACCAGCCTCGAGTCCGGACCAAACGACTACCTCAAAACCAACTGCTCTGGTCGACAATCAATAATAGGAGATTAAACCGAGGCGATAAAACAATCAGACAGGCGAGACATGAGCCTTGTAAGACTCATGTAGAACGGAAAATGAGTCATGACTCAGTATGAAAAAAAGCTGACTGATCACATTGGACCGACCAGCCTCGAGTCCGGACCAAACGACTACCTCAAAACCAACTGCTCTGGTCGACAATACCAAAAGACACCAAGCAAGATCATCATACGATCGAATACCTCAACCGACCAACACGTACTTCATATGTCACAAATGTCACTTGGTCGATCGCCTCGGTTGACGTTATGTCAGCCGACCAGGCAATTATCGCCAATATAAGCATTCAAATTATAATGCAAATATGACATGAAATCTATACAAATAATTAGTCTTAATGACATTAAAAATTATTTTCATAATTGTTTCCTTCTTTATGTAATTGTACAAAACACATTTGTATATAAATACAGGGCAAAAATATGAATAAAGGGACCTTCCCTTGATTCTCCCTAAAAAAAATCCTGAACTTATTCTACTCTTTCTTCCTTCTCTCCTTCACTTGACTCAAACTCTCGGAGCGGAATTGACATAGGAAAAACTAGGATTCAATATCCTAAAAGGTGGTGCGGTGAGCGTGGACAAGCTCAGGACAAGAAGCAGAGCTAACTACGAATGAGAAAATTCCCAAAGAGAGATGGTGTGCATGGAACCCAATAGGGAGGGTACACAACCAGACGTCTAGGCTCAAGTCCATGTGTTGCCAGCCAAGAGGACTCTCATGATGGAGAAATTCGAGATCCTTCGGGCAACAATCACCCAGAGGAACGACCAGACGCCTTATATGGAGGCACAACCTTAGAGCCCCCCTCCGACGAACCCACCTATCCTTGACAACCAAGTTAGCAGCCAGCAAATGGAGGGACAAGGCGAGTCTCATCACACTGACACCAGTGCATCTGCACAAGCAAAGAGAATATGGGAAGAGGGGTACCTGTCTGACTGCTCGCGGGAGTGGAATTCACTTGACAAATCAAAGAAGCAATACCCCCGCTTAAGCTTAGGATACCTCGTCAAGATTTCTACAGGGGAAGGACTGACCTGATTGACCATGTAGCTTCTTTGGAGTCATCAGTCAATCTACTTCAGGTTGACAAAACCATACTATGTCGTGTATTCTTAACTACTCTGAAGAAGTCGGCCCTTCGGTGGTTCATCTGTCTGCCTGCCGAAACCATCTCGAGTTACTATGAGTTCAAAATGCTCTTCTTTTTGCTCTTCTCAAATGTGTAGAAACCAAGGAAGGACTTGAACACCATGCTCGACATCAAATAAGGAGAAAATAATAACCTCCGAGTCTACATCACCCATTTCCAGAATGAGATGTTGGAAGTGAGAAACCTGAAGTATGAAATAGCCAGAATAGGCCTGAAATCAAGGGTTTGAAGTAAGCGATTCAATTATGAATTAAAGTTATTTAAATCAGACACTTTTGTAAAGTGTTGGAAATGACAATTGAGCACATACTAGCCAAGTAAGACCTTCGGGACTCTTTGGAGGAACAACCAAGATTGTCTGAGCACCCCCCCCCCCAAATAGAAGTATACGTGTGTTGGAACAAGGGCAACCAATGGCCATACTTGAACTGGTCTCGACAGAAGGCCACGTCTTTTCACAAAGGATTCATTGCTCGTGTTGATCAGAGGCAACTTCTGAAGACCTATGCTCTCGTCAAGAACATATCTTGACTGTAGCTATCTCACTTCGTTCTCTATATGAAACGAAGGGCTAGTGCCCTTCACAGAGCCAAATAAGATATGCGAGTGTTTGGGGCCATATGGAGATACAAGTGCAAAAACAACCAAAGGACAAAAAAGGAATAAAAAGCTGAAGAAAAAAAAAGAAATAAAAACACGTAACATGAAAAGAAGTGATCCCTTCCCCTATTTATAAGGTGGGCACTCTAGACATAGCATCACATAATGATAATTATCACACCAACATCTTACAAAAGTTCATTAAAATTTCATTTTATTGTGAATAACATTATTACATGTCACGAACAAAGCATTTTATAAAAGAGTCCTCCATGACCTTGAAGGGGACAAGCCCCCTTAACTTCTAGAGAACCATCTCTCCACCTAACCTAATATGATCCACTTGATCAGCTTCCCGCTTGAACTTCGCCAGATAAGTCATCTTAAGGAGTGCCTCTAGCCCGCACAACACTTCATTTAGCCCGCCTCAGAGAGTGAAACACTCCATATGAAAACTATTACTTTAACATCCAGGCGAGCAAATAACTCCTACACTAGATCCGTGTCTAAACCCTCGACGAGTCCCTTAAAAGAGCTAATCAGCCTCGCTAACTATTTGATCTCGTCTACCCACTGCTCTATGATCTCACGAGGTTGTGCTCGCCCTGACGGTCCCCCAGCCAAAGATCTATCACGGACAATTGGTCGGGTAGTTGATGAATTATTGAGGCCAATAGAGGCGGGAGCCCTGCATCTCCAAGTTGCATAACGACCACCGCGGTAGGGGTAGACTCCATAACATTCTTTGAACACACGCCGTCCTAATGTTCCGCAGACCTAGCCAATTCAACCATAAATCTCTCCATAGAGGAGACCGTCTTAAAGCCCTCCTCTCCCACCGACGTCGAGACCCCCCCCCCCCCCCCCCCCCCCCTCAATCTCTTCGTCTTCTTCCTAGTTTCCTAGAATTCTTTCAAATCCCCGGATGAAAAAGGAAATGCAGGGCCTACTGGCCATCAACACGCACACCCGAACCATACTCTGAGGCCCCTCAGTGTGGCCTATTCAATGATTGACCTTCTGCATTGTCAGATGAGTAAACTATATTGGCAATGTCAAATTCCGGCCTCGCCTATTTTTCCTTTGTATTCACCTTCTTCTTCCTTACAAAAGAGGGAATCTGAAACCCTACCCTTTCGAGGCTCTCAAGATCCATGATTCTAGTTTGATTTGTTAGTCACAACACACCTCAATTTTAAAAAGAAAATTTGACAAAAAATGATATAAGACTCGGTTCATATCTATTTTTAGAGCACACGAAGCACGAATTCCTAAAAAAAGCCATGTGTTCAATTAATTCACAAATTTATTACAAACGATTATCTAATAATTTTCCTATCCTTATTGTGGTTGTCGAGGAACTAACATGTATATACCAAAAATACCAGCTCAAATATCAAAGAGAATGAACGATTAAGATGAAATGGTCTCCTATCGAAGTAAGCAATCAATCAACGATTTATGGTCGACCATGAAGCTGGGTCTCCAAACCCGGGATAAGTTTGAGCTCCAAAGATGGTCCCCGCTCAGAAGTGGCAAGACTCGCCGAATGTAAGGCGTGAATCATTTCGACAGCGAGTCTATCTGATACCCAACATGGGTGGCAACAAGATTCTCTTAAATCCCTGTAAGATTAAGTGATATGACCGTGGAGACAAGCCAACCAGACAGACGAGACATGAGCCTTGTAAATCTCAGGTCGAACTCAAAAAGAGTCACTGCTCACTATGTAAAAAGTTCATATTTGACCGAGCAACCCCACACTGGACTGAACGACCACTTCACAACTGACTGTTATGGTTGACCATGCCAAAAGACACCAAGTTCACCATACGGTCGAACACCTCGACCAACTAACCTGTACTTCAGAGGGCACAGATGTCACTCGACAAGTCGCCTTAGTCGGTTGACTTTAAGCTAGCCGACGAGCAAATAACTGTCAATATTGAAATTCAAATTGTAATAAAAATATAACCTAAAATGTATATAATCAATTAGAGCCTTAATAACACTAAAAACGTTTTTCATAATCATTCCCTCCTTTTTGTAATTGTACAAAACATGCATATATAAGTATGAGGCAAAAGTACATATTAAAGGATATTTCTCTCGATTCTCCATGCAAAATCTCAGACGTATTCTACTTTCTCTTCTTTCTCTCCTTCACTCGGCTCTAACTCTCGGAGCGTGATTCACAAAGAACAAACTAGAATCCAACATATATATCAGGTAAATCATGTACAAAGAATAGAGTGTACTGAACAAGAGAAAGAAGAGAGAGTGTGTGTGAGAGTGAGAGAAAGAGAGAAAGTGAGTGAGTGAGTGATTGAGAAAGTGTGAACGACAAGACTTGTCATGTATAGGCGAATAAAATATCCCTGGGCTATTGTGACCCATTTTATATATCAAATGTAGAAGTTATATTGAGAAATGTAGAGAGTTCTTATTATATAAAAGGGGTTAAGAGAGAAGAGTCTAGAATCCCCTAATACATAAAAGTGTTATCCTATTTATAGATGATTAGAGGACAAAATGTAAAACTACAATGTTACTCTTACTAAAAATGGGCAGTACATGACATTCTAGTCTTTTATTCGCCAGAGCCTATCGTTCGGGGAGCTCGTCAGTCGGCGCCTGACTCTCTTCTGGCTATGATCAGTGGGTGCAACCTCTGGCCATCCTAGCTGGTTGACCTTCGATTGGCCCTTACATGAAGTGGGCAGTCGGTTGGATAAGGTGGTCAATTGAATGACAGAGATGGTCGACCAATTGGACGGGGTGATCGACCGAATTGCTGAGGTGACCTGCCAGTTGGTAAGATGCGAGCTGCAAGGAAATCAGATGGCTCGCGATTTGGAGAGAGCGGTGAGTGCGACTTTGGGAGCGGCGAACTCAGCCTGACGAAGCATAGGGCAAAAGGACTGGCTCTCAAACACTTCACCATTGAAAGTTGACGTGGCTTTGAAGCGAGGAGCGTGGTCGGCCGGTAGGCTTGAAGTGGCCGACATTTTTTTGTATATATATATA
>NW_018164745.1:96816-97838 GCF_001263595.1 Phalaenopsis equestris
ATATATGATGCGTGCTAGAAAATACACGGCTGTAGAGTATCAGATTATATTTTTAGCATTATACGAGAATTCAACACACACGGATGAAAAAGAAACGAGTAGTGACGACTCTAGAAGTTTTTTCGCTTAAAAACCGTAAAGGGAAAAATCATGGGGTCTGACTTAGTTGCAAAAATCCACTATTGATTGATGATCATAGAAATCTCTTTTCTCACAGACAAGTAAATGTAAAGGTATTTTTCATATTACAACGTCGACTGACGGCGTTTGATAAGTGGTAATTGATGGTGGTTAGAGGTGGTCGACGAAGGTTGCTGGAGGTTAACAGAGGTCAACAGAAGTCGACGGTACTAGTCGACGACGGTAGGCGGTGGTCAACGAAGATCGAAGACTGTAGGCAGTGGTCGACGACAGTTGGCGAGGGTCAATTATTGTCGTCAGTTGTCGACGAGGGTCGACGGTTGTCGATGGAGGTCGGCGGTGGTCGATGGCGGCCGAGGACGGTCAACGGTGATGCTGAGCTGCAGCTCCTCGAGGTCTTAGGCTCTCACTCTAGGCTTAAACTCCCCCCTCATGAGAGGGGTGAGACTTTATTTATATTGTTCTGGGTGCAATTAATATAAGAATATGAATCATCTTGATCGGACAGTCCGAAGAGTTTCCCAAAAACGAACAATGTTTAATGGATATTTGGATGCCTAAATGATGTCAGAATTGAGTGATCTTGGGCTCGCTGGATTTGACTTGTCAAGACGCTCGATTTGACTATAAATTTACTAGATTCAACATCCGTTTGATCTTCCAAATGTGTCCACAAATCATTAGGTATGTCTTATCGAGCTGGTCAGTTTCACTTTAAGTTTACTTAAATCGAAGCTCTGGACGAGTTCTTATCAAGATTTAAATGTTTCTTGCTCAAAATATTGTTTTGAGATCCGTGTTATTTTTTGAGATTAGAGCCAGATGATGAAAATTTGTTGGTGGCGTGTGTATGTGTGTGTATATATATATATATATATATA
>NW_018164745.1:97848-109000 GCF_001263595.1 Phalaenopsis equestris
TATTTTATGAAAATCAGAATCGGAGCAAACTAATTATTTTAATTAATTATAATTAAAATAATATATAAATGAATAAAAATTATTATTATTTAATGAAAAGATATTTGATTAATGCTCAATATTAAAAAAATAATAAAAAAAATAATTTAATTAATAAGTAAACTTAAAAATAAAAAATAATCTTTTTAATATTAACTTAAAAATTATTAAAGTTTCTCAATCTTTTCAAGAATTTTTTTTTATTAGATACAAATATATTTTTGGGAGAAAGAGAAACTAAAGTCAAATTTGTTTTTTTGTTTATTGTAAATATATAAGTATTAGATATGTAAAAACATAGGGACATGTAAATGCCCCTAGGTGAAGCAGTACTTTAAAGTGGAAGCTAAGGTTTTGGCTTTTTTTTGTCCCACATCGCAAAATGACATATCATTTAAATATTGAGCAATAAATTTTAACATATTATTTAGCTTGTTTATGTTCCAATATATTATTATTTATTTAACCCTATTAATAATTCAATCTTATTGTCCCCCTCATCAGTTATTTACACTTGCTCGGTCAGTATTTCAAATGTGGGCCCGACTCAGATTTTAATTATATGTCAATTACATTAACTCCATTAAGAAAACAAAAGAGAGTTTTATCAAGGATAGATTAGATCATCTCAAAATTTTTATGCATATAAGACATTGAGGGTTTGTCGCTGATGTGTGCTAGAAAATTTGAAGCGGTAGAGTAATAGATTATCGTCTTAACGTTGCACGAGGATTTAGCACGCACTTAGATGAAGATGAATCAACCTGTGATGACACCAGTTGTGATGACACCAGAAGTTTTTAGGTGGAAAACCCGTAAAGGGAAAAAATCACGAGGCTTGATTTAATTATAAAAATTCACTATAAGTTGATGATTACAGAGACCCCTTATTCTACATACGGGAAATGGTTATAAAATTTTCTAAAGTACAACATCGACTGATGACATTTGGTTAACGGTGGTCGATGACAGTTGATGACGGTCGGCGGTGGTTGACGACGGTCGACGGTGGTCGACGGCGGCTTGCGGTGGTCGTTGACGGTCGATGTTGGTCGACGACGATCAACGATGACAAAAATGATGTTGGACTTGAACTACCTCTCAAAACCTCAAGTTCTCTCTCAAGCCTCCCCTCTCATTTGAGGGGTGAAGCTCTATTTATAGTGTTCTGGGTGCAATTAATGCAGGAATATGAATCATTTTGATCAGACGGTTCAGAGAGCTTCCCTCGATCGGATGTTGTTTTATAGACATTTGAGTGCTTTAACGATGTCGGAATTGAGCAATATTGGGCTCGTTCGATTCATCTTGTCGAAACGCTCGATTCGACTATGAACTCGCTGAATTCGACATTTGTTTGATCTTTCAAATGTGTCCGACAATCTTCCAAGAATGATTTAATCACTTGATCTATGTTTGATTTGACTCAAATTGGACTAACTTTAATATCATTGGGTCTGTCTCATCGAGTCGGTCAGTTTGATTATAAGTTTACTGAAATCGGAGCTCTGGATGACTCTTCATTGAAGTTTAAATGTTTCTTTCTCAAAATATCGTCTCGAGATCCGTGTCATGCCTTGAGATTTGTGCCAAATGATGAAAATTTGTTGGTTGCATATCAGTTCCATTGAAGTGAATGTTGATATGTGGATTTACTTTCATTTGATAAAAGATCATCTCCCGAAGTTGTTTCAAGAAAATAATAATTTTTCATCATTTTAAATCGTAAATGACAATGTATGTTCTGTAAACGTAACTTTTAAAGGAGCTTCGTTGAACGGTGAAACTTCTTCAAATGAGCCCTAAATATAATGATGAGACTGCCTCACACGTCAGGGTGTGAGAATAAGGGCCCGTTTGGGGCGGCTTATTGGGGTGCGGTGGCGGTATGAAAATGTCGTGAAGGTGTTTGAAAAATAAGTTCGGCACAGATTACTCCTACCACTCATACACACTTACAATATTTTGTTAACAGAAGGAGAAGCGAGGAAGGAGCCGCGTCCTGCGTCTGCTTCCCGCTTTAGCGTCAAAAATTCTTTCGATGCCCCCTCGCCCTCGCCCTCGCCCTCGCCCTCGCCCTCCCTGATTCCATCGTCTCCTGAATCGTGGGCGCGGGGTGGCCCTCTCTCCAAGTGAAGAGGAAGAATGCAAACAGGCTTACCTTCCTCGATAATTTCCGGTTTCTGGTAGGAGCGGGTTGGAAGAATGAGAGACGGTAGTTTCGGTGGTCACTGTAAACCGCGATCTCGTCGTCGCCTTCCGAGCACTCTAATGGCGACTGTATCGTGAAGGTTCGTTCACAAAGGCGATTGTTTTGGGCAAAACCGGGAGGGGGAGTGACAAGCGAGGGTTTGGGCAGAGATGGAAGTTTTGAGAAAATAACTTTGTATATTAATTATAATAGATAAATTTACAGATGTATTAAAATTTTAATTATATCATAATTTTAAGAATCTATAATTAATTATATCAAAATTTTAATTATAATTAATTTGTATATCATCAATTTAATTATAATAGATAAATTTGTATGTAATTACTTAATATTTGATTAATGAATAAAAATATATGAAAATTTTAAATTATTTAATAAATTTCTAAGAAATTCTTCATTTATGTAATTAATAATTGATTAATCAAAATTTATTAGCTAATAAGTTAATAGTTTATAAAAAAAATAAATGATTACATGCAATTCTGTTACAAGCAGTTTCACCAAACAAGGGCAAAAAAGACATTTATCCAACAACAGCTATCAATAAGTTATTCTAAATAAGATCTTCTAAACAGACAGTCAGTTTATTCTGATAATATGCAGATTGTCAAATTATCTGCAAATTATCAGAATAAAACAAATTATAAATAATCAACAACTGCGCAAGTAAACCTTTAAGAGCGCTTCAAGAGGCAAATTATATATTTTAGAAGGGCAAATGTAACATTTGGAATTGTGCCCACCCTAAGTTGACCATGGTTCCACTCCTGAATTTAGAATTTTTATAAGAAAAAATTACAAAGGAGAAAACTGTAGGAGTAGACTAGTTGGAAATATCTTAATATTAAGTTGAATATTGTATAGTGTCATATATCATAATTAAATAATGGATCAATATAATCAATCTAAATATATATATATAGCATTAAGTCATCCACTGTACATTCAATTAAAATTCAATGTGAATTTTCTTATCTGATTTTTCTCTTATTTTCATTCATTTTATTTGACTTTATTTTCACATTTACTTTTCAGATGACTATTTGATACGCCATCAATAAGTTTTCATCATCTGGCCCGAATCTTGAGGCATGACACAGATCTTAAGATGATATTTTGAGCAAGAAACATTCAAATTTTGATAAAAAGTCATCAAGAACTTCGATTTCTGCAAACTTATAGTCAAACTGACCGGATCGATGAAACAGATCTAATGATATAAAAACTAGTCCAATCTGAGCCAAATCAAGTCCAGATCAAATCATTAAACCACTCTAGGAGGATTTCCAGAGGCATTTGGAAGGTCAAACAGATGTTGAATATAACAAATTCAAAGTCAAATCAAGCGTCTCGATAAGACGAATTCAGCAAGCCCAAGATTGCTCAATCCAATATCGTCAAGGCACTCAAATGTCCATAAAAAAATCATCTGATCAAAAGAAGCTCTCCGGAACGTCCGATAAAAAAGAATCATATTCTTGCATTAATTGCACCCAGAACACTATACATAGAGCCTCACCCCTCACATGGAGAAGAAGGCTTTGAGAATGAGCTCAAGTCAAACATCATCCCTTCCATCGTCGATTGTCATCAACCACCATCAACCGTCAGTAACCACCGCCGACCTCCGTCGGCCACCACTGGCCGCCATCGACAGTCGTCGATCACTGCTGACCTCCGTCAACCACCACCAACTTTTAGTGATCACAACCGACCAACCGTCGACCACCGCAGGCCAATGTCGATCACTGCTAACCTCCGCCGACCACTGCTAACCGTCATCAAATTTCGTCGACCACTTCCGATTACTGCTAACCACCACTGACCAGACACCGTCAAACGACATTGTAATCTGAAAATCTTATAACCCTTTACCGTCTGTGGTACTAGAGGTCTCTGTAATCATCAAGCTATAGTAGATTTTTATAACTGGGTCAGGTTCCGTGGTTTTTTCCCTTTACGGGTTTTCCACGTAAGTTTCGTGGTTTTTTCCCTTTTACGGGTTTTCCACGTAAAAAGTTCTGGTGTCATCACTGATTGTTTTCCATTCATACGAGTGTGTGTTGAATCTTCGCGCAACGCTAAGACGATAATTCATTACTCTACCGCTGCGAATTTTCCAGCACACATCACTATTATTACTCATTTAGTTCATTTCAATATATATTTGACATAAACATCAAGATTAATAAAATATTCATCCAATCGACACAATGATAATCCATCGGATCACTTGCACTAATAGCAAGTATTTGGCTCCAACCTTTCTTAAATATTATGACCTTTTGGGATAGGTGAGTCTTAAGGGCACTACTGTCAGTGAATTAGACGTAAGTGCGTGTCAAATGCGCGTCTCACAGACGCCTCACAGACGGGAGACTGGCCCACAACCGCTGGATCACACGTTGATTTGCTTAATATATTATTATTAGCATTACTTTTATCTAATTATGCATTATAACTATGATTAAAGATTTAAGCAAATTATTAAGATTAATAAAAAGCTTATAATTAAACAAGTTTAAGTCTAATGTGTCTTCTTGGTTATAATCTGCAGCAATAAAAGAAGATGAGTTTTTTTTTTTTTTTTTTTTTTTTTTCTAAAAATAAGGGCAAATATAAGTGCATTGAATTATTAATGTTTTGGGGTTGTTCAAGTCATTTATTGTTGGGTCGTGAGTTAATATATATTTTTTTAATTTTAAAAGTAGCATTTTTTATAATTTTATTATTTTAAATAAATATTATGAAAATAAAATATTTTAAATAGACAAAATCGTCAAGTCAACCAACAAAATCGACTGCTATGTGGCTATTTTATTATTAAAATATTTTTTGAGAAAAAAAACTATATTATCAATAATATTTTAGAAAATTAAAATATTAAGTACATTTAACTTAGTTGGTAGAATGTAGTTTTTAATTTTGAAGTTATGGGTTCAATCACCATCATGATTTTTTTAAGGAGATATAATCTTTTTTTAAATTATTTTTTTAAATTTCTTTATTTAAAATCTCACGTAAACGAACAATTTTGCTTGCTGACGTGCTTAAGGAAAATTACCACGCCAGCGAACGATTTTGCCGTTTGCGTGGCGATTTTGTCAATTTAAAATACTTTATTTTCTTATCATTTATTTAAAATAAAAAAAATATATAAAAAAATGCTATTTTTAAAATTTTTTCTCTATATATTTTTTAGCAATATGTAGATGACTGTTTATTGAACTTCTTTTCATAGTAGTTGGCATATGCTCACATAATTGAACTTTATAGTGTATTTTGGTCTTTGATATACATTTAATTTTTGCTTGTGTGTTCCATAATCTATGTAGCATTTTATGACTTTTTTTTCTTAATTTTTACTATCTATGTTTTGAATTAGGTATTAGTTGCTTATGTAATTTAAACTATTACTTGACATTCCATGATAAAAAACCCTCAACAATAATTATCTTCCCTTGACTTTCATTATTTGACCGTCATTGTCTATTTGTTGTTGTTCCACCATCATCACTCTATCATCACCATCCATCACCATTTAACCATATTTTTACTATCTTTGCTTAATTATCATCAGTCGACATCATCACTCTGTTATTTTTGGATATAATTAAATAAAAATAAATCTTATTCATTAAGAGGTGACTTCATTCCAAGCCCATGAAGCTCCCTTACTAATCGGCTATGCCAATCGGATTAAAAAACATCGGTGCTACCTATCAAATATTTAAAGATTTCATAGGATCTATAAAATATTGAAAGATCTCATAGTATGAATCATGTACAGATATACGAATAACAAGTTGGTTAACAAATTTAAGAATGCAACACTTCTTAGTGAAATAGAATAGTGGTTTCACTTTCTTTGATGATATAATTAGGGTCTGTTTGAGGCAGCTGCAACTTATTAAGAAGTAACAGTGATACTGCTGAATAATAATCTGATGTTGCAAAAAATTACGATGATTATTACATTTTTTTAAGAAAAAATCAGACAACACCACATCTAGCCAGGACCGGTGGGAAAACGCTAATTTCAACGACAACTTTTTGAAAAGCTGCCAAAACACAATTTATCCAAACAGACAAAACTACTGCATAGTGTCGCACCGCAACTTCAAACATCCTTTTATCTAACTCAGTGTAATTTTAGGGTTTAAGGTTTTTGAAATATGGCTACTACTAAACACATGAATGTCGAGTTGATTTTTAATACTTCAAAGACATATCTAATTTTACCTCCTCTAATATTAAAACTAATATTTGAAGAAACATTTTATCTATATCTTGTTGTATTAACCAAATGCTAATGCTAGTAGAGTTGGGGAATGGGAGGGAACACCTTATCTGTCATATCAATAAGATTATGTCAAACATGGAGGGGTGATGTGCTATTGCAAAAAAGATTATTTTATAATGATATTATTCTTTGTGAAAATTTTGCATCCATATTTATACTTAGCATTCAATCAAAAAAATCTTTTAGAAACCAAAAGCTTTTGATTGATTAATCATGCGGTCAGTAGATTTATATAATTTTAGTATTGCATGTGTTTGATTGCCTCCTAAGTTCTCTTTATCATCCTATCAAACAATATATTTTTATGGAACATTTAAAATATTGAGCTAAGGCAAGGATCCTACTTATATTTTCCCTAATATTTGAAAACAAAAGCTTCACCTAAAGTTCCTTGATACTTACGATATTTTCGATTAAGATGCCCTTGTAATAAGCCTGAGACTTATCATTGATTATGAAGCTCAAAATTGTAATAATTCACACTGATGAGACTTATAATAACTCAAATTACGAGAGCCTTTTGTTAAATAACCTATGATAAGTATGATACTTGAATTTGGTAAAATCTATTCCCTCTTATATTAATATAAACCAAATCTATCATGTAATAAGTCACACTAATGAGACTTATAATAACTCAAATTATGAGAGCCTTTTGTTAAATAACCTATGATAAATATGATACTTGAATTTGGTAAAATATATTCCCTCTTATATTAATATAAACCAAATCTATCATATACTTCAAGAACATATGCTCGAGTTAATGTCTTTTCTACAAACTTGCAACTTCAACAACAAGTGTATTCAATAAGAAGAGAAGCATTGAGGATATATAAATGTTTAAGGAAGATAGAGTCTACGAAAGAATTGATTGAGATCTCTTAGATGCCCTTATACTCTCATATGCGACCGTAAGATGTCCATTGACTCAACAACAACCATTTATCTCTATGACAAATAATTAAATTTAGCATTATTGAAGAAAAACTACATAAAAACTATTTATAGAACCATACATTAGGTGCTTTCAACCATCAAAGACTCAATACGCACTTTGAGAAGTCCACATAAGGATTTATAAGGATCACTTGATGATAGAACACTTGCTTATAAAATTGTAATGTGAAGATTCTATTATCTCATAATAAAATAAGTTGTATTAAATTTTGAATTGTTAAATTCATTTTAATCCAATTTATATTCCACAACTAGAACTTTCCTCTTCAAATCCCATGAACCCTTTGCTTAGTTGGGAATCAAAATTATAGGTCATTTTCCTCTTGTCACAACATAAAAAAAAGTTCAACTTTTTGGTCATCATATATTTCAGAAAATAAAAAAAAGTTAAAACACTTACGAAGATTACTACTATTGATGCTAAATACAATGCTAGAGAGACATTGTGAGGTAAGTGAAAGAGGAGGGAAGGTGTAGAAGATTTTAAGGTATGCGAGTTACTCTCCGATGAATCCCCTCTTTTCCCCTTCCTCTAATATATAACTTTCAACATTGCTGCTATTGTAGAGCTACATACAACAACAAAAAAAAAAAGAATAAAAAATAATAAATTGTACGTTATATTGTACGAGGCATATTGAGATTTATCATTGATGAAATATCGTCATGCGTACCAGGTGCCTCATAAATGTGAATGGACAATGATGAGTTGGAGCATGCTTCCTCTTGCCATGTTGACAACCTTAATGGATCATTCAACGACCTTGCGTGTAGCTTAAAAAATGTAGGCAGCTCAGTGAAGGAACTCAATAAGCATTGGTGAGCTCGGGAAAAGGATCTCACACGAACACCAACGAGCTCGGTGAAGGAGCTCGCCAAGTTCTTCTAAGAGGGAAGTCCTATAGCTATAAATTCAATGGATGTCGCTGGCGAGTACAATTTGCTTACTTCCATGCTTTATGTAAGGGACAATTTGGCTCGATCCATTAGGCCCAACAGGCCCATTTAGTGTTTGGGCTTTCCTGATAGACTAGAACATTTACTTGCATGAACAAAAATAATTTAATTCTAAAGTCAAGTGTAGAAAATAATACCTTGAATTTATGTTCTATCTCAAGTGATATTTTATAATTACTTAAGTTTACATTTTGAGGCTAATTTGATTATCAATTAAGACTAAATCAATTTTCCTTATTCAACATATGCTTAAATGAACTAGTCATAATTGCATTCATAGTCCTAATTATTTCTACAAGACTCTTTTGATAATCATTAAATCGCGTTATGTTCGAAGATTTTCTATGACCAATATATAATCTCAATGAAGTTTGAAGCAAATTGGATAACCATTCAATGTCTAAAACATTCAACTCAGGAGTTTATATGATAATATCATTAACAAGAAATAATATAAATAAATTATAAATTTAGAGTTTATAAAATTAGTTCATATTATTTATGAATTTCTTCTTCTTGAATTTTCTTTCCTCCTTTTCTCTCTTTCTTAGGTATTATTATATCGCTAAACTGCCAATACTATCGTAAATACCAGCAATATAACAAAAAAAAAAAAATATCACCGCATATAAGCTGGACACAACTAGGGGGTGTAAACGAGCCGAACATGAGCGACCCATGCTCAGCTCGTGTGTTCGATTCGTTTATATTTCGAGCTCAAAAAGTGTGTTTGTGTTCGGCTTAACAAGCCGAACACGAGCTGTTCACGAACAAAGAGTCATTTTAACTACCCTAATCTTGTAGTCATAAGACAATAAGGATATGAGCAAGATTTAAAAATTATTATTTATATTAAAACATCATTTGAATCTAATTTAATAATTTTTATTCTATTTTCTTAATCAATTTTTTAATTGATTATAAATCTTTGTAGCCTTGCAGTCAATTAGATTTTTTTTAAATACTATTATATATATATATATATATATATATAGAAAAGGTATCCAAATACATGATTTAAAGAAAATTCTTCAATAATGACATCAATCTCATAGTACATTGATCAAACCTTCTTCACAAAGTGGAGGACAAAATCACTTTCATGACATTGGTTATTTAGGCATTTTACTTTGATTAAAGCAATAATATATTGTGAACATATTTAATAGTTCTTTTATAAGCATAAAAAATATAATCATTATATAAAGCAAACTAAAGAAATATGGGATTGCATCTAGATGTCAATTATAATTATGTATGCATGATAGCTAAGCAAGTTGGATGGACCTGAATAGTCTCGAGAAGGATTTTTTTAGATTTCATAAAATTCAATATCACTTAAACGTGGAGTGGGCTAACATTAAGGGTTTGTTTGGAGCAGCTGCAACTTATTGAATAATCTGTTGATAAACTAGGTGCGGTGGCTATTACAAATTTTTATTTTTTTTGGAAAAGTCAGACCACATCCAAAAAGCTGTCACCACACCAAGATATGTACGGTGTGAAAACGCTGTTTTCAGCTTTTTGAAAACACATAAACTGTCAAAACACAGTTTACCCAAATATGACAGTTGCATTTTCAAAACTTCACCGCACTAAATAAACTGCCCCCAAACGGGCCTAAATATCATAGAAGGATGTAAGATTTTCCTTAGAAGTTTCTAAAAAATTTCTAGAAGGATGATGCACTTTACCTTACAAAAATTTTGTAGCACCAAAGATGAAATTCTAGCTTAGCCTAATACCTTATTTTTAAAGTCTTTTTCAGCCTCTAAACACCCACAGACGTGCGCACACACACACGCGCACACACACTTTGGAGCCTTCAAGGTAATCTTATGATGTACTCCCGAGTGAATTTCAACTAAGTATCCATAATTAGCTTTAAGCCAATTAAGAATTCAAAGTAAAATTTTTCAATAATATTTTATTTAATTAATGCGCCAATTCAAGAATAACAATATATATGATTGAAAAAAATTTATGTAGTTCATAACCTTGAGAGGAGATTCAACATAACATCTCATGCCTGTTTGTGACTTCTATTTTTTTTTTTAAATTGTAATTTTGAAACATAAAAAATTTTCTTAAGTAATTATTTTAATATCTAATGTCACAAATATTTATGTAAGAAAATATAAAGCATATAATACATCATTCAAAAATCCACCTAATTTGTACAAATCTTGAGGGGGGTATTTAAATTAAATTTAAGATTACTCAAACTTTAATTTTTGACAAATATTTAATTAAACTTAATAGGTCATCTGAAAATTTAATTGATCAAGAGCACATCTTGATGCATGTTGGATAAGAAAATTTTTAGAGTTAAAATCGAGATCATTCGAGATCTTATTTTGATGAATTTATAATCAAATTAAACATCTTAATAATACAAACCCAACGATACTAAAAGTGATTCAATTTGAGCCAAAATGAGCTTGGATCAAACACTTGAAATATGACTGAAAAATTTAAAATACTAATTGAAAGGTTAAATGATCTCTAAATTTGGCACACGCACAGTCCAATTGAGAGTCTCAATGAAAGTAATCAAATGAGCACAAGTTCACTCAATGCATTGATTATTAGGGCCTTAAATACGTGTTTTTCTCAGTTCTTTTTAGACCTCGGAGTTGTTAGCTTGTCTATTTATGTATCGTCGTATAATTTCTCTA
>NW_018164745.1:109100-112543 GCF_001263595.1 Phalaenopsis equestris
AAGGGTGTGCATTTTGCATTAATATAAAATAAAAAATTACAATAGAGGCTAACAAGCCACGACAACAAAAGCAAAAAAGAGGCTACAATGAGGTAACCTCGCAAAAATTCCTATCCCTTTTAACAAAAATAGACAAGGGATGTCTATCCTGTAGACTTTTAAAAACAAAACTATTTTGTAAGACAAGCTATGCACAAAAGTGAGCTGCTTCATTGTTAGACCTGGGAACAAAAGAAAAGAGCACCTGATGAAAGTTGGTCAGCTTGCATTCCTCCAGTTGCATCCAAGTGCCCCTTTCCATGGTACGTCGGAGAGCATCCACCACGTTTTTGTTGTCACCTTCCACCATAATACCGTGAGTTTCAAACATTTGGGGCTCAATTAGCATGCTAATGTGTAATACCGCCTCAATCTCAACAAGGGGGCTATCCAAATGCATCATTCTAAAGCAAGCCGCAACCAAACAATATTCCACTTCATTGCGAATAATGATTCCCACAATAGCAAGGCCCGAAGTGAGGAAAGCCCCATCAACATTGGCCTTGATCCAACCAGGAGAAAAGGGAGGGGGGCACCAGTAAAAAGAGGAAGTTAGCCCATCTGACCGAGGGTTATGGCATTCTTGTGTTCTTTATAAGGAGACAATTTGTATGGCAACCGAAAAACTTTTACAAACTGTTGTAAGAGCTGTAAAAGGTGCCAAAATCTCTACCAACACTGTATCATGTGTCTCTTTCATTCTATGCAGCTCCATCAAAGAAAGAACCCCAACTCTACATCCTAAATTACTCTAATTATGGTCTTGAGTGTCACCAATGTCTTGCACAGACTAGAGTCACAACGAAGCACTATCCTCTTGTCTCTCTATTGAAACTCCATTTTCAAGAGTTTCTAATTCATCTTAAACTTCCCAAAGGACTGCAACAATTTCATAGCTGATACAACATCAGTGCTCCCTAAATCCAAGGGAAAAGAATTTTCTATCACTTGAATACTCTGTAGTGTCAAAACCAACCCTTTACAAACTCATCTGCTCTTCTCCAATTATTTCGTCCCCATCATTACTGCAAAGCTTCCCATATCAAGCATCCCAAGCCCCAATGATTCCACTACTTTAGTGGAGATGAAGTTGTGTGTGGTCCCGATATCTACCAACACCACTACGTCCTGTCCCCCAATTTGTTCATGAAGTTTCATAGTGTAGTTTGGTGTTACCCCATCATTGACTTCAATGAGACTTCTATTACATTCAAGTCAGGATAATCCTCATCCTCCACCACAACCTCCTATGTTTCCTCATTCTTTGTCTCCTCATCACACGCTATCAGAACCTGCAAAGGCTAATCCTTGCAACGAAGTCCTGGGACAAACTTCTCATCATACTAAAAACATAGCCCTTTAGCTTGCTTCTCTTGAATCACCGTCTTTGTAAGGCATTTGAAGGTCGCTCCCAGTCGTGGCCGGATACCCTATCTCGTGGAGCCTCTCTATGGAATCCAAATGTTTGATTTTTTCGTACCATCATGGTTATATCATTTCGATGTGGTGATCCAATTGTTCGACTATTAACCTGTTCCATTGCATTTTTATTTTCAATCAAATGTGATAATTCCATAGTTTCTCTCAATTCTCATGATCTCAACAGACGAGGTGTTGCTCAAATCTTTATCTTTAACCCCTTCATGATGTTTCCTTCCAACGCTACTTTTGTTACCCCTCTCAAGCAGTCGGATATCTTCTCAAATTTCACTATATAATATCTATGACGAACCTTACCTGTGCCAATGCAAAAATTTGCTTGTATAGATCCCTTTCTCGAGTGGTTTTAAAACATTCCAATAATCGATCCTTAAATTTTTCTCATGTCCTGATTGGCTAGATACCATGCTAGAGCCTTCCTTTCAAAATATAGGGTCGTCACCTTTAATTTTTCTTACTCCATCAGCCTATTAACAACAATGTATCTCTTCACGTGATAAACCTAACCATAAGCATCATCTCCTTCAAAGAAAGACATCTTTAGCTTTCTTATGTCAGTCTCCTTCCCAATTTTTTCAACTAAAGCACATTCCACCCATGAAACAATAGTTGGATTCTCTTCCTCAACTCATATTGATTTCTCTTCTTACTTAAGTCTAGCTCGTCCCATAATCGGCTCGTCCATGCCCATAGGCTCATGAATTACCTATTACAAGAAATTTTGTCATAGAAAAAGTCACTAGTACGAGTAGATGCAACCCTCAATCGGGTTCCCACCCACCATGGTTCCTTGTTCCAGGTCAAAATCCTTTGAATCGATCTTCTCCAACCACAGATCACAAACCACTATCCCATTCTACCTGTTGTCATTCGCTCCAGCCCTCCTGATGTCGCACAATTCCTAGCGGCCAAATTCCTTGGAATTGTAGTCTTCAGGCCCGCATCGCAAGACACCATCTCATTCAGCCTGCTTCTGCTTGTTTCAGCCCTCCTGTCGCTCGAGTTCGCTTCCTACCGTGTAACCCTAAGGCAATGCCATTCCTTCTAATTGCTACCACTCTCATCACTAGAGAAGTCGTCGCTTGATCCAATGGAAGGTGGTGGTGGGTTTACATCGAACTCCACAATTTTTTCATCATTTCTTCCACAGTCGTGAATTGCCCCTCTATGGACGAGAAATCCTCATCCATTCCTATCTAATTTGACTCGCCTTTCCCACTAATTTATCCTCCAAGGCATTGACTTTCTTAGTTGCCATTACTCCCAGGTATGGCTCTAATACCAATTTGATAGGAACAAAACAAGTTTCCACAAAGATTAGGTAAAATAAAATATTTTACTATACCGACACAAAACAATACGATCCTAAATACATAAAAGATAAACTTACAATTCGAAAGGTAGGCAATTTTCTCCTCAACCCTAACTCCTAAGATTCAAGACAACAATCTCAAACCCTAACCCTAATTATATTAAACCCTATTTATACCCAAAAATAACTAACAAATGACTGAAGTTTTCTTTTAGTCTTGAGCCTAATATAGTTCTTCAAATTATTTGGCGGATCGGTGTTGGTTCAGTTGGACCACTCGACTCAATGAAACACACGACAGAAGGCGTCGTAGGTGTAGGTCTAGCATAGTGATGGTCAAGTTCAAGAAATAAAATTAATGAAAATGCCTCATAAATGTCATTGCATCTCAGAACAATATGCTCCCAAACTTATAGCCTTAGGAAAATAAATTTCAACTCACAAGACCAAAGCAATATTTGAAGGAAGCTGAATAAGACTCAAAAGGGTCATCACATCTCAAAATACTATCGTGATATGCTTAGAGGTTGAGCTAAGGAAGTTTTAACTCACAAACCAAAGGAGTTTAGTCGGAGAAATCAATGGAAAGACCATAGTGTTACAAGCCTAATGAGGTGAGCTCATGCAATCACATTACGGTAAGGCCTCTGTA
>NW_018164745.1:112643-122593 GCF_001263595.1 Phalaenopsis equestris
TTAATTACATCATGTGAGACACCCAGGAATACTCTCGATAGAATGGGCTTTGCTTTTATTATCATGAACAAGAGCATATGTTATCAAATGATGGTTATTTCGTATGGGAAAGTCCCGATGCTTCAAATCTCGCACTAAGTCATTGAGCAGAGAGTGTGTCTCTCACATCTCGAATGGGTAGAGGCTCATCAACATACAAAGCCTGCAAAATAACCATGATCATTTTGACGAGGATTTCCCTATGCATTAAAGCACATCCATGCCATAAGGGCGGATGACAAATCGTCGTATCCCAAACGGGTGACAGCTTATCAGCTTCGGGTCGTCACAATGATATCAATGAAGTCAAAAGAGCATGCAAACAAAACTCAACAAGAGTAATCAAAGGAAGGGAGGAGTAGTCATAACAGATAGAGGTAGTCAGGTAGGGGTATCACAGACTCGTCATCCCAAGCCGCTAGGTCTCTAAGTCTACTCGGTCATGAAGGAAATCGACCCAGCACATCTAGAGATCTCTGATCAACAATCCATGAATTGTGCCATCCACGGAGGATCTCAGAGCCATAAGGTTAAAGGAACGAAAGAAGGCGGGACTTACACCTGCCACAATGACAAGGATGTCTCACGATGACTATCAACTGGAGCTCCAAGATGTGGTCTGCCACAATGACAAGGATGTCTCTTGAAAGAAGGCAGAAGGGAGGTTTAACTACAAAGCTGGAAATGCTTCAACAAAAGGACTTACACCCCGTCTAGGTTATGGAGCCTTCTAACACCCTAGGTGCACTAGAAAATTACTTAAATATAAAATGTATGTTGGGCCTGTTTGGTTGAGAAGCAAGAGGGCTTCTCCTCGGAACATGCAAATATGACGTAGATATCTACGAAAATCCAAAGCGTGGAGATGCTTTTAAATATGATTGGGTTATGTCCATGCATGCAATCCATTCAAAAATTGGTCTGAAGGCCATGCAAGAAAATAATGGGTAAGTTTTAAGTCCTGGACATTTTAGACCTAAAATTTTAATTATCTTAATTTCTTATCAGAATTTGTACTAGAAAAAAATTATAATTTTAGGGTCCTTAAAGAGCCTAAATTATAATTTTTGTGGAATCCCAAATGCACAGAAATAAATAAAAAAAGCAATCCAGGCATGCAGACATTCAATAAAAAGGGAGCACTCCAATATATAAATCAAAGAGGCCAAAATGTCGCAGGGTAGACAACATATCACATGAAAAGCAGTAAAAGCGGTCGGACTCCATATATACATGTTCGGTCCTAAGTCAATACAAAAATATAGAATCATTGGATTTAAGATATGGGTCACGGGCTACCGTTCCTGGTCCTTGTCATGTGGCTTGAAGCGTCACTGTTTTGAAACACGTGTTCATACATTATTTATGATACAGACTCAGCTTAAGGACTCTATCAAATACATTTAAAAGGAGAAAAAAGGACTCGAATTACATAAAAGAAGTGTTAGTTGGGAAAGCCATGCATCACATAAAACGAGTCGTGCCTTATAATCGTGGGAGCTAAAGGAGTCTGCAAGCAAAAGGGTTATAAATCATAGTGGTACCTATGTGGTACCTGTGTGTGTGCAAATAAATGACACGGTTCTCTGTGGAAGGACATCCTACTATACTACCAAACACATCAAACACAGTAGTACACTAGAAAGAAAAAAAGTTGACTTATGGCTAACACAAGAAAAATCAGCACAAAACAACAGTCAGAGATGTCCAAAAATACTACCTAACACTCTAAATCCTAGCCTAGCGCACTATCTAACAATAAGTGTCCTAACCAACATCTAAGTGCAAGATTAGTCTCCTAGTATGTATGACTTTGACGAGGTCGGCGCACCTGCCATGTCCTAAGGATTCAAGGGATCTAATAGGTGTCACTCAAGATGAATTTTAAAAGATTTGGCATTACATATGACCTAGTTTGCTACATGCATTATTTTACATTTATGTAAGTGTAATAAATAGAAAAAAATGTTTTTTTTTAATTTTAAAATAAGAGTCATTGAATGAGGGCCCGTAACATGCAAGATTACATAATTTAGATCCATTAGATTCTTAATGTAATCATATTCGTGTCAATCATGATGACTTAACTCACATTGTTAACCAGGATCAACCCGACAAACAATGCTTGTTAAGGTATCGTGATCGACACAGGAGTCACTCTTCAAAGAGTGTGACTCACCATTCATGCAAGCATGCAAATGCAAATGCTAACAAGTCAGGAGGGATGCTGCAATGGAGAGAAGACTTTATCGTCGGGACTTGAAAAGAACATCATTCTAAGCTTGCTAGTTATTGTTGTTGTCCTCATTATTGTAATTTTATGCTTTAAATAACTGATCACTTTTTTTATGTATTAGATTATTTTGTACTGTACTGACATTTATTTGGTAGTATGACATCTTTCTGTAATTCTTGTGTAGTTATTCTGAAAGTTGCAATTATTCAAATATATTAAATATATAAGTGCAAAACATGCTTTCTCATCAAAAACAACAACAGCATGGCAGATCTTCCAAACTCATGCTTCTCCATCAGCAGCTTTATGACTGTTCTTGAGAGGTTGTTTCCCCCAGAAAGCAAATTTACATGTGCATATTGGAAAAGCAACAATCGCCCCAAACACACCCTAAAACGTTGTTATGATTATGAAACATGGTCTCGCCTCATGATCAGACAGCTTAGGCACTCGCCTCATGAGAGTATCTATAGTTGTGATTAATGAGCACAATTAAGTGGATCAGATCTTTACAGTATTAAAGGTATCTTTGGGAATAATTTTATTTTTTATTTTTATTTTTATATTTTATGTTTGTTTATATATACTTTTTTTCAAAAATATATTTAGTTATTACACCGATCACATGTATGTATTTTTATTTTTTATAATAAAACCAGTTTGAGGGTTAGAAAAAAAGCAATTTATTTTACTTTCAATATGTGGAATATTTATTATCTTAAATCAAAACTTAAATAAAGTAAAATAATGGATATGAAACTTTGCCTGCATACCACATAATTTTTATGTATGTACATTCTAACATCTTAAAGTTTGATATCAATATTTATAACACTCTAATGACATACCACATAAGAATTGAGCAGTATGTATTTCTTATGTTTTACTATCATTGCACTAGGGTGATAACTAACCTTTTCTAAAATATCAATCCTTTCATTCCTTGTTCTTACTATTAGTCAATCAAGTTCACATGCAGACTTGCGTCTCTTTCAAAAACACGCACACCCGCACGCGCACACACACTCTTACACTAAATTTTTTAAATAGACATTAAAATAAATTGCTGTAGGAAATCAGTATTAAAAAATAAAAAAAAATTGACATTATCCCCCATTAGAACGTCGGCAATATTACGATTGTCTTCTCTCAAAATGGCAACAATGCTTTCTCTTCAATTTGGAGACCCAAGTTCAATACATAAATAAAAAATTGGCTAATGAAGGCTCAATTAGTTTCTCTTGAATGGAATCATATGGGGAGGTTTCTCGCAAATCCAACTCGGTCAATGGGGGAGGACGAGAGGAATCGAGATGATGGCGGGACATTGAATGTATATTCACTCTCTCCTCTTTTTTTTTCTTATGCAATTTTGCTAGGAGAGAATTTTTCACCTAACACTTGTAAAAAAGTTGTTAGAATATTTATAAAGCAGTTTTTGAGCGGTTTGCAGTGTCCAATTATGATGATTGATGAGTCGGAGAGTTAAGAGTGTTTTTGACCGGTCCACCGAGTTACTGCACTGCTCAAGTCTTACACCACTCATGTCTCAGTTGCTTGATTGGGTTGTTGGCTTGGATGAGCCACACCTTAAGTAGGATGTATTAAGCATTTCTTATAGGAGACTTTGCGGGGTTAACCGTTCAGACTCATTGTTGGGGTGATTCATATGCTACCCACTGCAGTTCTTATTGTTAATTGGTAGGAAATCTTGTTGCCATAGCTTGACCTGTTTCGAAAAATGAGACATGGGTTCTTATGATGCGTGCACATATCTTTTGATCAGATGTCAAGTGTCGTTGTCAGTTTTGTCGCTCAGATGGAACCACCTTTGATGGGTTGGCTTGAGTTCCTCCAGTACCAGTCGGACCTCGACGATCCCTTGCGTGAACTTTCCAAGGTCTCCATGTATCGGATGAACTTGGAATCGTATGCATAATTGAAAAAATTCTACTCATTATTTGTATGAAATTGACAAAAATAAGTACAAGAGTAGGAACAATGACACGATTTCATTTGTCTAGATAAGAACAATTTTTTTGGGAATAAAATATCTTCAAATCATCTTCACTCTATGTCCGAGGTACCCCTTTCCCGTTTAGATCTTTAGCTTATATGCTCTGGGACAACCCGTTTGTAGATTATGAATGTTTTGGTCCGCATCTAGTCGAGCTTCACTATGGCTTGTCCAAACGTGGTTGGTTCAACTCAACACGAGGTGTCTGACAGTGCAATTCTTCTCCTGAATAGGCTTGTTGTAGTAGCGAACCATTTTTTTCTTCACCTCTTCCTGTTTGAGGGGTGAGTCGGCTCATTTCTCCTCTACAAGGTCGAGTGTGAGTGTCACTTCTTCATTATTAGCTTCATTCAACTCTGCTAATTTTGTTTCATAGAATGTTGAGGCTACCACCACTAAGGGTGCAAAATGAGTCGAGTCGAGCTTGAGCAACCCTCAGTTTGAGCTTGAGCTTGATTAATTTTATTGAGTTCAAGCACAAGCTAAAGCTTGAATCTATGAGTTATAGCCGCCTCACAAGCTGACTTATTTACTATAAAAGAGAGAAAATAATATTAATTTAGTGTAATATTGTATTAAAATCATAAATAGAACGAGCAATTAGAAAAAAATAATAAGAGTTCTCTTAATATAAAATTTTAAATTTTATTTTTTTAAATATTTTAATATTTTAAATATAAAATTTTGAAATTTAATATGTTTTGAGTGTTTTTTACATTAATATTTTTTAAACGAGCCAGCTTACGCTCGAATGAGTGGCGTCGGGGATAGCTTGAGCTTGGCTTGTTAGCTCATCGAGCTCAGTTAACAAGCCACTTATTGAGTCATGCTCAAGCCTACTTGTGTCGGCTTGACTCACTTATGACCCTAACCACCACTCTCTCACTGTGATTGTTATATTCAACTACAAATCCGCCTCCATCGTATGTCACAATATAAATGGGATTTATTCAGTCATCGTGGAAGTTGTCATTCAAATTACCTAAGAATAGACGATAGAACCTGAACCCAGTTTCCCTTGGCTCCTTCAACTTTTTTTCTTAACAGATTTGGGATGATTTTGCTGGCTACCTCGGCTTGTCCATTCTTTCAAGGATGCTAAAAAGACACAAACTTCATTTTAATCCTTTGACTTTAATAAAAGTCTTTCACCCCTTTATTGACAAATCACATTTCATTGTCTGTGATGATTACGAGGGGTAGCCCACATATTAGATCAATTCAAATGAAATTTCAAATGAACTCTATGGTAATTTGAGCGAGCGTTTTAGCCTCAATCCACTTGAAGTAGTAATCTATAAGAACGAGCAGGAAGTACAGGTGGAGCCCATAGGTAGGAATAAAATGAGAGAAAGTTAATTTTTTAATAATTTGGTATCTGAGCTCGGCTCCTAGGGGGATACGACCAATGTAGTAGACTAAAAATTGCTTCCTTTGCTCCTCTTAAACTAAAACTGAGCTGATGGCCTCGAGTCCGACTCCTAATGATAGGGAGAATTCTTGATTCGATTTTGGGCTTCAAGGAGTGGTGATGATATTAGGGAGTTTTTTAATATTCTGAATGCTTGTTCATATTTATCTGATCAGAGAAAATTTTTCGCTTGACTCAAAATTTTGGAGAAAGCAACACATTTTTCACCTGATTTTTAGAAGAACCGGCTCAGGCCTGCGATCCAATCAATCAACTTTTGGAAATGCTTGGTACATCGAGTATACAACATGTTTATCAGGACCTAAACCTTTTCCAGGATATCCTTTATTTCCTTCCGGGTTAGGAGATTGTCTAAGAATTTGCCTATTAATGCTTTAAATTTACACTTGAGAGGATTGAGTTTCATATTAATCTTTCTTAAAGTTTCAAATGTCTCTTTTAAATATTTTATAAATTTCTATTTTTTACTAAGATAATATCCACATATACTTTAATATTTTTTTTGACCTTTTTGTTTAACAAGAATTACATCTTTCATGCGCTGGTAAGTAACACCAGGATTTTTTAGCCAAAAGGGGGGCATTACAATATAATAATAGACTCCCCACTTGTGATGAATATAGATTTTTCAACATCAGTTGGATGCATCCTGATCTGGTGGTAGCTCGAGAAGACGTTGAGAAAGCTCATCACGTAATAGTTAACCACTACGACCATGAACATATCGATCCATGATAGGGGGGAGTTGTCCTTTAGGTAAACGGTGTTCAGATTGCTGAAGTCAATGCACATCCTCAATTTTCCATTTAATTTCTGCACCATTACAACATTCGACACACAAGCTAGATATTGGATCTCTCGGATGTAGCATACCTCCAACAACATTTGAACCATCTCTAGGATTGGCTAAGTTTGTGTGACGACTGACATCCCCATCTTCTACTCCATCAGTTGAGGTGTCAAGCTAACGTTTAGTTGGAAATAGGTAATGTCGATTGGTATCTCTAGCATGTTGGCGACAAGACAAATGAAAACATTTGGAGGCCCAAGAGAGTGTCCATCAGCGCATCCTTGTGACCTACATCAAAAGCTTTACTTAGTGGAAAAAAATTTATCAGTGTCGTCTTTGGTCAAAAGCATCTGATGCGTAGTCTCACCGGTCTCAAGACCCCTTTATCGCAAGTTGTCGAGCTTGAGGGTTCCTGTTCGATACATCTGACCACCCAGAGATAATAGGTGTGAGATTGCTCAAAATTGCTCTGAATAGTGTTCACCTCTTCGTTGTTCGAGAACTTTGGAGCTATATGGTAGATAGAGGTGATGGCCCTACATGAATTGAGTAGGGGAGGATCGAAGATAGCATTGAAGGTAGGTGGTGAATCAACCACTACAAATTCCATCATTTTGGTGAGCTGCTTATCTTTTTCTCCCCAAGTAACTAGTAAAATGATAGTTCTCAGTATCTCCTTCCTCTTGCCAGAAAAATAATAGGGTGGTCTGATCGTAGCTGCCAGTTGTTCACTCCTAAGGACTATCTTGCCGAACACTAACTTGAAGAGTATGTTCAAGGAGTTGCCTGTGTCGATGAGGGTGTTATCGATCTAGTAGTTGACCATCAGCATGGTCACGATGATAACATCGTTAGCTTTAGGGGGAAATTCTTCAATGGTGAAGACTATGGGAGGATGTGAGCCACATTTAGGTGCAAGGGTGGCTATGCATAGCTCTCCCAATTGAAGCTACTTTAGGTTGGCTCAGCGAGTGAGCCTTTATCGCCTCAAAATATGGTAAGAATTATGCTAACGACATTGATTTTGTGGACTTGAACTGGGGTGTCCGATATTTCTCAAATGGATTATTTCCTTGCAATTGGTTCATTACTCGTGATGCACAATTTTTTTCAAATTTTTTTATTTGATTAACTCCTTGATTAATCTCTAAAGGTGTCAGCAATCATTCGTATCATGAACATGGTTATGATTATAAATACAATATTTCTTAATATCTCAAAGTTAAGTGTTGATCTTCATCAGAGGTGCTATCATGAAATAGTTTTTTATTTTGTATGACCTCTACTATCAATGCCATTGAAACTATTAATGGAGCGATTTAGGTGTTTTGTGTTGGGTAGTGGACACTCACCATATCGAGTCGAACTCTGGTGATGATACCAGGCCTGACTCCCTTGGTGGTATGTTCTATCGGTCACCGTATGATATTGAGGCAGCCAAATGTCTTCATAATGAGGATGAGCATAAGGGTATGAATTGTGTCTCGATTTAGATATTTCGCTTTGGGCGTTCCTTTTTTTAGGGTGACCTGTGGAGGACTATACATTGCAGGAGTCGAGGTTAAAGTTATACTCCTTGACCAATATGTGATTGTTGGCCAGCTCCAACAAGTCGATATGTGTCTTCGGTCATTACAAACCCAATGCGTATTAAAAGGGCCATTCCTTTAATTCTTAAGCTAGGGCAACATGGGTGACTATGTGTACCAGGTCCCGCACTTCCAATATCTCCTTCTGGAAGCATGTGATAAATGAGTGCAAACTCTTACTCTGTCTCTGATGGAGCTGTAGAAGGACATGCATGCTCCTTTGTGGCTTTTGAGAACTAACAAATTGTGCCATGAACATTCTCTTGAAATCAGCTAATGCCATGATTACTCCTGGTGATAATTCGTTGAACCACATGAGAGCCAATTCCCTCAGCATTGTGAAGAAAAGGCTGCATTTCAATGCTTTGGTGATTCTCAACAAAAATTATGTTGACTCAAATAAGGTTATGTAGTCGGCCAAATCGGTCTGTCCCCCGTAGAACTCTAGCACTCGAATCTTGAATCGTTCGGGAAACTCAGCCTCAGAGATTTACTGCAATAATACATTCACGGGCTAACAGGGCACCTTATTACGTTTGAAATGATGTTATCAAAGTACTAGGAATATCTTCCCTCTCCAAGACTAGAGGGACACCTATGTCATTGGGCACCGATCTTTCATCTCATGGCTGCTAATCTCTCTCTCGCATCAATGTGCCTCAGATGGCCTCCAACATCTAATAGTTCAGCTTTTATAACGGTTGGGTCATGAATTCTCTGGTGCACTTTATGTTGTCGGTGTCTCTGTTATGAGATTTTTCTCCTTAAGCTACTCATTTTCTTGTTTGTAGCACGATTCACACTCACAACACATTTCAGGATGTTAAATATAAATTTGTTTGTGAATCACACCCAAGGAATATAGTGTAAATAAGGAGAAATAGAGAGGGAGAGAAAGAAAGAAAGAAAGAGATGAATTAACACTAATCAATCTTGTCTTATTCATAACATGTTTTGCTCTTTTATAAAGGAGAGAGTAAAATGATGTTCTTATATTTTTCTCTTATTCGAAAGGAGTCTGTACTGGGGTATTTATGATGTTTTTATATGTGTAGGATTGTCTTTCAACTACTTGTTGGCTTGATCGACCATTCTTAGTTGGTTTCAGGTCCATGAAATCAACTCAATTGGTTGAGCTTTATCGGTATAGTTTGATTGACTGATCTAGCCTAGCTATCAATCATTGATCTCTAGTGAGGAGCCTCTATGGCGTCCATGAGATGGTTGAAGATACAGTGGAACTGAAACTTCCCTTGAATCAAATCTATTGGAGGGTAGGTTATCATATTGAGTAAGCTTTTCTTTTAATGGTTGGCTCAGATGTTCTTGTGTCTCGTTTCTGGTCGAATGATCCATGCTTGAATCATCCAATTGTTTTTTTTTTTTTTTTGTTTCTCGTAATATGGTCGGCTTTGGCGTTATTGGCATGGCTCGTACGGCTTCACTCTTTCGGTCAAGCGGGTGTCACGATCTCCTAACAGCGGGTCAGCATTCATTGTATTCTTCACTTCTCGACTGTTGGATCTCTTTTATCCGTGCTCAATCATCCATTTTGAGCCCAAAAATTGATTTAAAATTTTTCTTAGTTGAGTAAAGACGGAAGCCCATTCTCATTAGCACCACACTGCCACCAACTGCGCTTTTTCTGAGGACCCCGCACAATTTTCAAATTTCAAACCAAACCTCCCACGACGTTTGGTGTACCTGTTCTGTGGGTTCAGTAACTTTAATCGTTAGGTCAAATGTCCACGTTTGAAAATAAATGATTAGTATTAAACTACAAATTAACGGCCTTGGAGTCATATTTTAATATATATATATATATATATATATATGCTTGTTGTAGT
>NW_018164745.1:122678-124603 GCF_001263595.1 Phalaenopsis equestris
TATATATATATATATTAGTTCAGCAGCCCAATTGTTTAAGGTTAAGCAATCATTACAAAATCATCATTTATTTTGTTTTTTTATGTAAATGTTATTCATGTAAAGTAGTTTATAATATAAAACTTCATGTAATAAAGTTAAAAAGCAAAATTTATTGTGTTAATACTGATTTATTTTGATTTTATTATAATTACTAGAATGAAAATAAACAAAATCTGGAAAAAAAAAATTAATTTTTTTAATAGAAATATATATTTGGCAATAGTTATCTCACTAATAAAATGTATTATTGTTACATAAATACCAGCAGTTTAGGGTTTACCCGCTGCTCAATTGATTATCAGCAGCAGTTCAAATTCCTACCTTATTTCTTATATTCATTCTTAGGTTTAGTTTAGTTAATTTTAATTTTATTTTATTATAGTTTGTTCAAGAAAATGAATTAAAATCAAAATAATTTGAACTTTGCTTTGGATTTATTTTATGTGAGTATCCAACTTTTACAGGAATGAAAGATTTGCATCCATATTCTCAATTATTATTATTATTAATTGAGGTACGAAACATGAGTCTGCAACACCTTGTCCTCGTCACGTGGTTCCGCCCGGTAGGTGTCTTGTAACCCATACTCGTATTTTATTTCTAATACAAGACCCGAGCCTGGGGGATTCTAAAAGTACACAGTAAAAGTTAAAAAAAAGTCTTGACCTACAAAATAGCGGGGTTAGTATAGCTTAAAGGCCCGCAATGTAGTGAATCATGCTCGGTGGGAGGGAGACTTAACAACTTCATCAGAAACTCTGTTAGATAAAATCATAACAATCCCTCTTTGTTGAACATGGCTCCCTGCAATAAAACTACCCCTAACATACTAAAGTGCATGTCTCACACCCCAGAAAACAAACAAAAGCAACACACAAAATGATGTCTGGCTAGGGCAACCAAACTAACATAAACTATAATTAGGACATCAAAAGACTATCTAGCATACTAATACTAACGTAGCATGCCATCTAGTGTTAGTGTCCTAATGACAACATCTAAGTGTGTGCAGGAATGACTAAAAAGGCTGGCATATGTATATTTTTGGACGAGGTCGTTTTGACTAGATCATCGTCCTCGAACTCAACCTAAGGATCTAACAATTCTAAGAGGTGTCACTGGATGTAAGTTTTGTATGAACAAAGCTTTTAAAATGTTGACCTCATGTATATTCTAAACTATATGCAATAATTTCAAAGTATATTTTGAAAAATATGATGCATGTGTAATAAATATACAATTTTTATTTATATTTTAAAATAGGTCCTGAGGAAGAAAAATCTAATTGGCACCTTTTAAACTCCTTGGAACCATAACACGACATACACGTGTTAATCACTGTGTGGTAGCTAGTATTGCCCACCGAGACATCCTCACGAGCATACTTGTTATTGCATCGTGACCGACAAAGGGTAATGAAGGGTTCTTCAACATTCTACCATACATTTAAAAAAAAAATATTTTAATTTTAGATTTAGTAATTTTTCACCACAACTTTATTCATTTATCTTTCTATAGATGTAATGATACCAAAGACTAAAATAATCTCATTCTGCACTTATGTAGACAATATATGAAAGTTAGTGAGTTACTTTTGTCATTGAGACAATCGAGAATGAACATACAAATGCAAAGTGGTTAGGTGCGTCGTGATCACTCCGTCGGAGTAGGAGCGATCATGAGATAACAAACATTCGTCATAAGTATACGGCGCGGTATACCAATGATGAACGTGTCGACAGTGCGGTGATATGCATGCATGACACAAAACAGAAGTGAGGTGGTTTTTTTTTCGTAAGGGAGAATCACACATCGGGTATGCTTGATATGTGAGTTGTCCCCGAAAAAAACACATGAGTGTCCGAAATGAGTGTGCGAAGAGC
>NW_018164745.1:124824-135008 GCF_001263595.1 Phalaenopsis equestris
TTCTTTAAGGAGGACACAAAGTGTCAAGAATGAGTGAGTGAGAACACATTGACTCAAGAAAATGCCTACAACAGTATGTAGTAGTGTCGTAGGAGGTGAAGTAATGTAATTCTCATTAGAGAGAATTACACACTAGGTAGACTTGATGTGCAAGCTATCCCCGACGAAGATAAGAGATTGGAGTGTGCAGGAACATTGACTCAGAAATACCTTAAGCATGCAAATCATGGACATATATGAAGCTTTGCAGGACAACATGCAAAAGTGTAAAGAATAGGTGCAAACACGAGTGACATGATGCACGGTGACATATGAGAATGTCAATGAACGAACATGAAATATCGCACCCAAAGGGGGCAAAAATGCTCATTATGAGCACATGGGGGCACATGCTCACCAATGCACGATGGGGTTCAAGTGCAAATGCGTTCATGCAAGCAATTCAGTACAAGCATGTAATAATGCAATATTCAAGTGGATTCAATCGATACAATCAGGCCAGAAGCGGTCGATCGATCAAGTTGACAAAAGTGGTTAATCGATATGATTGGGCCAGAGGCGGCCAATCGGTTGAACCAACGGAAAAGTTTGATCGAGCCGATCGAACTAGTGGCAGTCAGTTGGAGGCCAATCGGTCGAAGCAACAAAAATAATTGATCGAGCCAACTGAGTCGGTAGCGGCCGATCAGTCAATGCGACGAAACATGAAAAAATCAATATTTTAATGTGCATTTAAAAAAAAACATGCAAAGCACATAATGTGAATGCGAATACATACAATATGAAAAACTTGATCGTGCTCGACCATGAATCGGGCATCCTAGGGATCTCACGATAAATCTAGGATAAATGATGGAGAGGCATATCCAACCGCCTTATTCGCACGAAGCTATGAGAGGTTTGCTCTGATTGCTTGACTAAACAATAACTCCCCACTTGTAGGAAGATCTTCATGACATAAAGGCATTTACATGTGAAGGTTTTTGAGAATCTAAGGAATTAAGAAATGGACTTCTTAATTCTCTAGATCCAAATGACTTTGACTCTTCCATCAAATGGGTGAAGTTGCAAAGACAATCGCAAGATTATTACAATTTTGATTGTATAAGGTTTTGGAGCTATAATTAGGTTGGTTTGCTCTGGGATTTGTAGGAGGATCACAATATTTCCTTACCTATGGGGCTTTTTCTATCACAAAAACCTAGCCCTAATTTCTCTAACAACCAGACCTAGGGGCTTGCTAAAAAGAAATTCACCGAGTCGGGAGGGGCTATACCTTCTTGACATCTGAAGGCATCTTCATCGCTTGCTCCAAGCTATTAGTGTCTGGGCCATACACCGACGTACCTCGCGACGTACCTCGTAGGACATGCATGTAACAAATGAAGGCTAGAGGAAGTGAGGGCAGAAGGTATGCAAGTATCTTCGAAAAACAATTTGAACATGCCAGGGTATGTCCAACACGTACCTTGGTGAGAGGGGTTGCTCGGGCTTCCATACGTCATGACGAGGTCACAACTCTGCCCGGTGCAAGGAGCTCTGACAAGGCTTTGGGCCGAAAGGAAGGGCCATGAGTAAGCTTCGACCGCCCACAAATGTTGGGGTTCTGCCTGAGGGAGTAAGCACCAGTCGAAGGCGGCAAGGTTGCCGAAAAGGATACCAGAGGCTATTTCATGTGACGAAAGGATATTGGCAAGGAGAAAGAGTCAGAGCGGGTTGCATTCTTGTGCATGAAGGGAAGTAGTACACAGGAGCTGTAGAAGCTCGTCGTTTTAGACTCCACAGGAGAGGGATGCTGGCGTGAGGCACCGCGGCATAGAGCCCAAAATAGCTAGTGCATCACATAGATTTTGACGGGAGAGAGGGAGGATTGACGTTATGAGCAGAGGCCGCCAACCAGACGTGATCGCCGACGACGAGGAGAGGCGAGCGGCAGCAGTGGCCGAGAAGAAACTTGGTTGGAGCTTGGCCGCACGGTTGGGCACACAAAAGGGGGAGACTTCCTCTCTCACATGAGAAACAGGATGGTTGACACGCGTAAGAGCCGCAGGGAAATCGTCGGCGCCAAAAGGTCGACGGCTGGACGAAAAAGCGGGAGAAGCCCGCTAGGGCATCGCGACAGAGGCGTGAGGCCGATATGTGAAAAGAGTCGGGAGTAAAGCTCCTGTGCGTGAAGACTAGGGAAAAGAAAAAGGAAAGGTTTTATAAATATTTTTTTATAATAAAGAACTTTTTTTCTTCTTTTTCTTTTTGAAATTAATTATTTTGTTTAAAATGCATTTGAGTTGCGTGCAATTCGCTCGTGCACTGAATGCTAACAAAATATGTGTCTTCATTAGGCAAAATTGACGTTCCGGATGAGATTACACAGCTTTTTTCGTCATCTAAGGTCTTCTGGATAAATTCCTCAATGAACTAGGCAATTTAAGTTTGATTTGCATGTGGACGTTTGGATAAAATCTCTCTGTCCGGTCGAAGCCGTCCAACAGCCAAATGTTGATAGGCCATTGCCTAAACAACAGACAGATTCTAGGAGAATGTCTCCGATTGTGTACCATTCATTACCCGCAGGAGGATCTCAAATGTATGTCTTGCACTACGAGAATCAATGCATGCTTCAATCAATGTTCTATAGTGTTTGAGCTGACATTCTACAGTCACAGGATCAAAAATTGATGCCAATACTCTTCAGCTCAGACCACTGTAATCTACAAATGTCATCACAACTTACCACTACGGCCTGTGTGGCTCACAGCTTCTACGGCCCATAAGACCAACCACCATCATTGCTTTCAACTATGGTTTGTATGAGAAGCTGGTGATATATTCATCATCTACAATATTCACAATGAATTACTATCCTTGTAGCCCATTACTACCAAGAAATACATTCATTATAACCATAACACAACTATTATTGATGAATTAATGTTCCACATTTATAATGATCAACTTTGTAACTCCTCTTTCATAATTCAGGAGAATAGTAGATTTGTGCACTCACCATATATAGTAGATTGTTTTAACTGGACCAGGCCTCATGATTTTTTGTCCACTTTATAGGGTGATTTTTCGAGTAAAAATTTGATATGTCTCATCATACTTCTCTTTAATTTCTTTAATGTATCCTGAATTTTCATGCAATATTAAGACGATAATTCATTTCTCTATCTTTTTAGACCTTCCAACACAAGTCAAATACAAAAACTAAATAAAATTAAGCAATTGGCAATTACTTGCCATTAAACATTAATCTCATATTTTTGTTAATTAATCCAATGTTTACTCCAGTTAGAAGATTTCAACCAGAAATTAACTTTGAAAAAAAAAATAATTAGACTTTTGACCTAATTTTTCATATTACCTAATAAATCATGCTGCCTTGAAACCAGCTAGCAATTTAATTAATGATATGAAAATTGAAGACATGGTATTCGTATTAAAAAATTGGTCACTTTTATTTTGTCGTAGGAATGAGAAAAAAAAAAAATCACTTGGTCAAATTACTTCTTACCAATGAATTTAAAAAACATCGCATTATGGACCCGGGCAACTCCCACTGCAAGGCATGCAAAAATCATCATCCCAAACAGGAGCGGTTATTACGTGCGCTCTCCCATTACAGTCGCGATAATTAGACCCCAAATAGGGTTTTTCAAAACCGCTCGTTATTCATCATTGTATTGTGTTTGACGCATTAAAAAGTGTAAATGAGCTGAACGTGAATAATTTTTTTTCATTGGATAAACGAGTTGTACGTGAACAAATATTTGTTCGTTCTGTTCAACTCATTTTGATTTTTAAATAATTTAATTGATTATAAGACTACAAAGATTTATGATCAATTAAAATTATTAATTTAAAAATAGAATATAATATTAAAATGTATTTAAATTATAATTTAATATAAAGAATAGGATTTAAATCTCTCTCTAACTCAACTTCCTACGGATGTCTGATTAGGGATATCAGAATGGCTCTTTCTTCATGAACAACTCGTGTTTGACTCACTAAGCAAAGAAGAGCCAAACACGAACAAATATTTTTTGTTCAAAATATAAACGAGTTGAATAGAGGTATTTTTTAACTACTCGAACTTGAACTAAGCACAGATTCACTGATCTTCGACTAGTTTAGGACCCTAATCCGAAATGAGAAATTAAAAAAAAAAGAAGAAGAAGAGCACTTACATATATACCATATAAGTCTTATGTATTTACAACTTTTTGAAGTAAGAGACTAGAGGACATTTATGAATGTCAAAAACTATATTTGTGCATATCGCGATGGGATTTGATGGTAGCAAAGACCAACAGACATAAAACTAATGAGAGAACACAAGTTGACCACCTCACTAGCAATCCATCTCAATCTACCAATCGGTCACCTCATTCGTCAATCACCTCAAATCCTCAGTTGGCCACCTAATTGGCCGCCCACCTCAATCCAACATCTAATCACCTCAGCCAGCCGACCACCCACAGTCAGCCGACCACCCATAGCCCACCAAACTACCGACTGAAGGACAGCTCCACCAATCGATGAGCTCCTGAACGATAGGCTTTGACGAACAAAAGCTCAAAATGCCATGTATTAACCCTTTTTAATTAGGGATGATATTGTAATTTTATTTTTTGTCCTCCCATCATCTATAAATAGGACCCTTTCATGTACTGAGACTCCTCTTTTTTTAGATTCCTCTTTATGTAACACTCTCATTCGATGAAATAAAAAAAAAGTTCAGAGAGTCAGGAATACACTCGTTCGATCTTGAGGGCCAAATTCATGTGCATAACGTTTTAAAAAACAGACCGAACCAATCAATTAAACCGGTTTAACTGTGAACCGGTCGATGGCCTGGTTCTAGTTGGCTGAAAATCGGCTCCACATCAAACCAACAGTCAAACCAATCAATCAGTTAAACTATAATTTTTTTATCTCATATCATATTTTTATTAGAAATAATGAAGAATGGTTTGAATCTTTTGATATCATGACGAATGTGTAAGCTTAACTTTCTCTTTTACCTTGTGTGAAATAAGCATGACTATTACTCTATTATCTTTTATTTTTTACACTGTTATATTTTCTTGGTTATGCTTCCTTCTTATTAACCTTCTATACTGAATTCCATCTAATTGTTATGACATTTAAGTTATATTTAATATTTTTTTTTTATATTTATGATATCATCCGATTCAACCGCCCGTTCAATCCAGTCCAACAGTTGAATCTTAAACCTCCTCCTCTACCGGTTCAATAATCCGGTCCATTTGAACCTTGCCTGTACAATCTCTCGCTCTTTATTTTTCCATCCTCGTTCTTAATGCTCTATCTCTCAGGTGTGATTCACACGACAAATTGAAATTGAACGATATCATATAAAAAAATAATACAAGTATTCTAACTCTAAAAATGTGAAATACGTATTTTTCTTACACGGATAAGATCGGACAAAAATAGCAATCTAGGTGTTAATATGTAAATATATAAATTGTGATTAGTCAGTATGTAAATCTTCTAAAAACAACGCTATACCATTCTTCCCATAACAGCCGGCATGAATTATTAAAACTCTAAGGAGAAATATTCCACCAATTTTACTTTGGGATAACGTTTGATATTTATCTTAATCGTCAATAATTAAATTATATATCGATGATATTTAGATTAAATATATTTTTATATTTTTATTATTTCAATATTTAAAGTGTCTTTGAGGAAAAAATATTACATCAGCGTAGAGTTACACGCGAAGTTCAATGAAATCATGCGGTGAGAAAAAAAAATCGGTCCGGTAATACATATTCCCCTCTTGTTATTCAAGTGTTATTGTATGTTATTCATGTGTTATTGTGTTCTGAGAATATTTTTGGTGTTATAATAACACAATAACACATCAATAATATTTGAATAACACACAATAATACATGAATAACACGGGGGGAATATTCTTCTGTGTTACCGGTCCGATTTTTTTTCTCACATTCACGTGTGGCGTGATTTCATTAGACTCCACACGTAACTCTACGTGCGGAGTCCTGATGTAATATTATTTCCTTAAGTCTGTCATTTTTAAACTCAATGTTTGCCATGAATTCTATATCTACAGATATCATAAACCACAGTTTCATGATTGAAAATACTTTCAGCCACCTTTTCATCAATATAAAAAAATATGAATTTATTACTGATCCTTATAATAACCCTAATACAGTTCAGGAATACAAAGAAGTGCATCATCAAAGAACGGCAATTACAACAACATTTTAGCTTACAATGACAGCTCAAAAAGTTTCAGATGATCTAGAGGGGTAATAAGCCAAGACAAATAGATGGAAATCAGATGGCCGGCCAAAAAAAAAAAAAAAACAAACGATGCCTATTTTCTGATGAATAATGGTTGCCAGGAAGGCTTCAGTTCAGATCAGCATTCGTTTATGGTTCTTCCTTTTTCAATGTGCAGAATGCTAATTTCATGAAGAAGCAAGCCCAAGTAGAACAATCGTTCTCTTCTCCAATTCCCAGAAATAACCAATTGCTGTTTATATTGATTAATTTAGCGCATAGCATGCTCAGGTATGAGACGCTGAATCAGATCAGGGGAAGCACCTTCAAGCTCTGAAAGCGAATTTTAATGGGTTATAGCAGTTAAGAAACTATAAAGAAATGGGGAATGGGGTGATGAATGAATAAAGATGTGGATGAAAAGTACCTTGAGGGGTGAAATTGAATAGAGGTGGAAGAGAGCTTCCATTCGGAAGCAGAGTATTCGGATTTCGTAGATCATCGAAAAAGTGATGCGCGCAGGCATCTAACTGCAGGTTCCATGAAAGAATAGGATCATCTCAAAGAGCTTCAGAAGAGATGTTAGGAGTGTTGTAGTTTTAGTTCTGGTATGTGATTTGAATGTGTTGAAACCAAGCAGCAAGAGTATATAAAGTACATAAAAAGGAAAAAAGATAAGTTCTCATGTATTTTTATATCTCACACCTAAATTTTCATATTTACATGCATATCAATTCTGGTGTTTTAAACCTATGAATAAAAAGGTGGATTTCTCTTTTCTAAAAGTGGTAATAGTGTTATTTTTGATGTGACGTTAAAGATTAAAGTAGTATGTTTATAAATATGAAGATTTAGGGGTCAGATATGTAAAAATATAAGATTTGTGTGCTATGTAAATGCCATGAAAAAAAAATTATAAGGGAATGGGGAAAAAAATTCTTCTAATCATTTAGAAGGTGTAGCATACAGAGAACATTTCGATATTGAAATATAACATAGGCTTCATCTGCGTTGTATGAAATAGAATCACAATATTCTCATTACAAAAATAAGATGCAAAATATGATATTTCCCAACAAATTATAGGTTTATTGGCCATTAGAAATGCCCGTCGCTTTACTGATAGTCCATCAGAAGACTGTTGATTAATATATTGACAGTATATAGCCATCATATCATACGAAAAAAGTGCAAAAAAACATCGAAAAATCGTAGGAAATCCATCAGAAACCTGTAGCATGAAAATTTTATTATAATTTTAACACCTACAATCATAACACATACACATTCAATTATATATCGCACACTGAAATGTAATAATCCAAGTAACTATTATACTAAAATCACATTAATGAATGCAAAAATTAAGTGCGAAAAAGAATGCAATGCATTAAAACAAACAATTAAAATCTTTGCATATAAAAATAAAATGTTCATTTGAAATGTCTTATAAAGACAAATATAGCGTCTTAATCTTCATTGGTGCCCTCATTATTCTCTTCCTCAACATCCTCAATTGTCGCCTGCTCTCCAACATAACGCCAAAATGCATCTAATTATGATTTTACCATGGCCTCTATTTCAGGCAAGTTTGGCAACGAATTGGCTCTCAATATCAGTGGTAAATGTGGCAACCTGCCGACGAACCTCATCCTCCTAGTCGGTAGATGCGGGTGCCCTGCATGTGTCACGAGAGGCATGAGTATTGTAGGTTTGTGCTCGTGAACCCAATCCATAGACATGTCCCTTCTTTTTTCCTTGGCAGCTTCCGTCCACCGCTCATAGTTAGAGGGATCACGACTTGAGATCGCAACTCATATGTGTTGGGTCCGACTCTCCTTCAGCTTTCAGAAAGTCTCTACAAACAAATGATAAAAGAAATTTAGAGGCAAAATGAATTTCAACTATTATTTGAATTGCATAACAATTATTATTGTAACTCATATGATCACCTGGGATTTGTTGTCTACCAAAGTTTGATCCGACTAATGTTTATGGGAAATGCACGCAAAATTCAGCAGCAATGTGCTCTCTTCTCAACTCTAAAGCCTGTCAAAATAAGAAAATAATTAGTAAATACTTAATTTGTATTAAAATATAATGCAAAAACTAACACTTACAAGCCTCCTAGTGTACTTTGTATGTGCCTTACCAGTATGCTCGAAGGCTCCCATTTATGCACAGTCAGAGCGACGATTTTCTTTCGCTTGCTGACTCTTCTTCAAAGCAACGACCTTATTCAGAGATAATCTGAAGCAATCCAGGCCTTGAGCAATGAGACAAACACATCCTTTCTGAGCCACAATGGGTGTTGAATCATTTGTATCTCGTCGAACATGTCATGAAGACGATCACTCCTTTCATATCGAAGTTACCCCAAACGTAAGTGGGGTCGAAGTTTCCACCACTTTTTTTTTGGATCCTCTCACCTTCTTTTTACTGTGCAGGCCATATCATATTTACATATTTAACTCTAAAATTTATATGTTTACATGCGTAAAACTTAAATGTTTAGAGTCACATAAAAAAAATCATTTATTAATTTCATAATAAAGTATGTATTTTGATGCATAAATTTACAACACCAAAATATTCTTATGTATTTATATATCTAACACCTAATTTTTAATATTTGCATTTATAACACTTTCATGCTATAAATATATGCATGAAAATATGTATTCCATTTTTAAAAAATTATTGATGGTAATATTGTTGATGTTATGCTAAGTAGTTGAGTGATAAACATATAAATATGAAAGTAAAAGTATTAGATATATATATACATAAGAATTGTGCGGTAGACATGTAAATGCCCCTAAAAACTTTGGGTTATTTTATATCTATAAATAGGACTCTTTTATGTACCGGGACTCCTCTTTTTTTAGATTTCTCTTTATGTAACACTCTCATTCGATGAAATAAAAAAGGTCAAAGAGTCAGGAATACACTCGTTCGACCTTGAGGGCCAAATCCCTGTGCATCACATTTTAAAAAACGGACCGAACCAATCGATTCAACCGGTTTAACTATGACACGGTCGATGGCCTGATTCTGGTTGGACTGAAAATCGGTTCCATGTCGAACTAACATCCAACACGAATCTCTAGGCATGAGATAGATCTCGAGATAATCTTTTGAGTGAGAAATCGTCAAAGTTTGATTAATAATCATTTAGAGCTCCGATTTCGACAAACTTATGGTCAAAACTGACCGACTCAACGAAACAGACCTAATGATATTAAAATTAATATAATATGATTCAAATCAAGCTCGGAATAAGCCATTAAACCACTTTTAGAAGCTTTCCAGATATATTTATAATGTCAAACATATGTTGAATCAAATATGCTTATAGTTTAATCGAGTGTTTCGAAAAGACGAATCCAACGAGCCTAAAATCACTCATTTTTTAGATCATTAATGCACTCAAATGTTCATTAAATGTCATCTGATTGAGGGGAGCTCTCCAGACTTATGGTCAGAGTGGTTCATATTCTTGCATTAATTGCACTCAGAACTCTATAAATTGAGCCTCACCCCTCTCATGAAGGGAGAAGGAGCTTGAAGCGTGAGAGAAAGCTTGAGACCCGAGAAAAAGCTTGAAGCTTTGAAAAGGAGCTGTAGTCCGACATCACTTCTGTCACTTTGCCACTGACGACCACTGTCGGCCATCACTTGACACGTATTGGCAATCACCATCGATCGCCGCCCATTCTGTGCAACAAATTCATCTATATATCAATATTGTAACTTGAGACATCTAACAACTCTTTCCAGTCTGTGTGATAAATTATCGCAACTGTAATCATCATTTTACAGTGAAACTTTTTAGCTGAGCCAAGCCCCCGTGATTTTCTTTTAACTTTACCAGTTTTCCACATAAAAACTCATGA
>NW_018164745.1:135108-136033 GCF_001263595.1 Phalaenopsis equestris
ATTCACGTGTGGCGTGATTTCATTAGACTCCACACATAATTGTACGTGCAGAGTCCTGATGTAATATTTTTTTGTCTTTGAGAGTTATCAAACAAGAAAAATTATATTATACTAATCTCGAAATAAAATTCATATTAATAGAATTTATATCATGTTATTTAAATATATTTTGTATTTTTTATTGAATTACATATGAGATTATTTAAGCTAAAATAAATAAAAGAAGCCACCGTCGATAATTTTGTTTAATTATTATACTATTAAACAGATTATTTTAATTAAGGAGCTTTCACATACGTGCCACCCGGTTCCTATGGATTGGGTGGCCTGCACCTAAAAATCAAAGTTTAGGTGTTTGATATGTGGCACGTATGTTAATATCTCTTTAATTAAAACATATAATATTTGATCATGGAGGAATCTTAGCTAATATAAATCAAATTTCTTGTACACTACCAATAATATATTTGATATGTCATCAACAAATTTTTATTATCCGGCATGAATGTAGGGATAATTTTCTTAATAATAAACATTCAAACTTCGATTTAAAGTCATCCAAGGCTCTGATTTCAGCAACCTTACGTCAAATTGATGGGCTCGATGATATCAAAGTTATTCAAATCTGAGTCAAATCAATCTCAGTTCAAGTGATTAAGCCACAATTTCAAGTTATTCGTGCTTAGTTTGGAGGTCAAACTGATTCCAAATCAGACATGCATATAACCAAATTGAGCATTTCATCAATCCTGATATCAATATGATGCTAAAATATTTTTCGAAAGCTATCTGATCAAGAGAATATCTCAAAATATCTAATAGAGAGCTATGAATTCTTTCATTATTTGCATAAGGTCCTCTCCAAAAGTCTATAAATAGAGCTCCACCACCCTCTTGAGAGAAGCGGGGAACCTTGAATCGGAAG
>NW_018164745.1:136045-146266 GCF_001263595.1 Phalaenopsis equestris
ACTAAAGCCTGGGAGAGCTGAAGTCCGGCATCGGTCTGTAGCACAGATCCAACGAATACCTCCCACTCTTGCTGTCGCAGGCCACCGTTGATCATCAGCCGCCGATCACAGTGGACCATCATCGACCTCCCCTAACTCGTTGCAAAGAAATCTCTTGTGGAATCACGACATGCACTGCGGAATCCTAGCATCTATTGTGGAGCAATGAGACATCCTGCAAAACAACGTCCCCACAGACGGTGCAACCATTACAAGAATTTAGCAAAATTTCAACAATCAATTGCCATCAGTAAATATTATAAAACCTCAAGTTATTTAATTTTGGACGGCTTTGTAATGGTTTTTGGGGCTTAGCCAATTTGCTTCCCATAAATTTCTTAACTTACAAACTCCGACGAATTTAAATTACCAACGTGTTACTGACGGGTACATCCGTTGATGTATGGTGAAACGAAAACCAAGGATACGCCGTCAGTTTCTGTCAGTAATAAAAATGATGGTTATAAATCATCAGACCTTATAAAAAAAAAATAGTTTGTAGTTATTCGTTGGTAAAACACCAACAACCGTCGTCATTAGAAAACTGTATAATGAAAATAATTTGTCGGTTGCACTTGGTTTATTATAGGTTTATTGGCCATTAGAAATGCCCGTCGCTTTACTGATAGTCCATCAGAAGACTGTTGATTAATATATTGACAGTATATAGCCATCATATCATACGAAAAAAGTGCAAAAAAGCATCGAAAAATCGTAGGAAATCCATCAGAAACCTGTAGCATGAAAATTTTATTATAATTTTAACACCTACAATCATAACACATACACATCAAATTATATATCGCACACTGAAATGTAATAATCCAAGTAACTATTATACTAAAATCACATTAATGAATGCAAAAATTAAGTGCGAAAAAGAATGCAATGCATTAAAACAAGCAATTAAAATCTTTGCATATAAAAATAAAATGTTCATTTGAAATGTCTTATAAAGACAAATATAAATAAACAGAGCGCCTTAATCTTCTTTGTTGCTCTCATTATTCTCTTCCTCAACATCCTCAATTGTCGCCTGCTCTCCAGCATAACGCCAGAATGCATCTAATTATGATTTTACCATGGCCTCTATTTCAGGCAAGTTGGCCTCTATTTCAGGCAAGTTGGGCAACGAATTGGCTCTCAATATCAGTGGTGAATGTGGCAACTTGCCGACGAACCTCATCCTTCTAGTCGGTAGATGCAGGTGCCTGCGGGTGCCCTGCATGTGTCACGAGAGGCATGAGTATTGTAGGTTTGTGCTCGTGAACCCTATCCATAGACATGTCCCTTCTTTTTGCCTTGGCAGCTTCCCTCCACCGCTCATAGTTAGAGGGATCACGACTTGAGATCGCAACTCCTCATATGTGTTGGGTCCGACTCTCCTACAGCTTTCAGAAAGTCTCTACAAACAAATGATAAAAGAAATTTAGAGACAAAATGAATTTCAACTATTATTTGAATTGCATACCAATTATTATTTTAACTCATATGATCACCTGGGATTCGTTGTCCACCCAAGTTTGATCCGACTAATGTTTATGGGAAATGCACGCAAAATTCAACAACAATTTGCTCTCTTCTCAACTCTAAAGCATGTCAAAATAAGAATATAATCAGTAAATATTTAATTTGTAGTAAAATATAATGCAAAAGTTAGCACTCACAAGCCTCCTCGTGTACTCTTTATGTGTCCTACCAGTATGCTCGGATGCCTGCACAGTCAGAGCGACGATTTTCTTTCGCTCGCTGACTCTTCTTCAGAGCAGCGACCTTATTTAAAGATAATTTGGAGCATCTCAGGCCTTGAGCAATGAGACAAACACATCATTCCCAAGCCACAAAGGGTGCTCACACATCATTTGTATCTCGTCGAACATGTCATGAAGACGATCACTCCTTTCATATCGAAGTTACCCCAAACGTAAGTGGGGTCGAAGTTTCCACCACTTTTTTTTTGGATCCTCTCACCTTCTTTTTACTGTGCAGGCCATATCATATTTACATATTTAACTCTAAAATTTATATGTTTACATGCGTCAAACTTAAATGTTTAGAGTCACATAAAAAATATCATTTATTAATTTCAAAATAAAGTATATATTTTGATGCATAAATTTACAACACCAAAATATTCTTATGTATTTATATATCTAACACCTAATTTTTAATATTTGCATTTATAACACTTTGATGCTATAAATATATGCATGAAAATATGTATTTCATTTTAAAAAAATTATTGATGGTAATATTGTTGATGTTATGCTAAGTAGTTGAGTAATACACATATAAATATGAATGTAAAAGTGTTAGATATGTATATACATAAGAATTGTGTGGTAGGTATGTAAATGCCCCTAAAAACTTTGGGTTATTTTATACATATAAAGTTATAATAACATAAAGTAATAAACATTTAAAAAAAAAAAAAAAGAATTTAGCGTGATAAATATATATGAAAATATATAATTTAATTTTAAAAGGCCTCTATTTCAGGCAAGTTTGGCAACGAATTGGCTCTCAATATCAGTGGTAAATGTGGCAACCTGCCGACGAACCTCATCCTCCTAGTCGGTAGATGCGGGTGCCCTGCATGTGTCACGAGAGGCATGAGTATTGTAGGTTTGTGCTCGTGAACCCAATCCATAGACATGTCCCTTCTTTTTTCCTTGGCAGCTTCCGTCCACCGCTCATAGTTAGAGGGATCACGACTTGAGATCGCAACTCATATGTGTTGGGTCCGACTCTCCTTCAGCTTTCAGAAAGTCTCTACAAACAAATGATAAAAGAAATTTAGAGGCAAAATGAATTTCAACTATTATTTGAATTGCATAACAATTATTATTGTAACTCATATGATCACCTGGGATTTGTTGTCTACCAAAGTTTGATCCGACTAATGTTTATGGGAAATGCACGCAAAATTCAGCAGCAATGTGCTCTCTTCTCAACTCTAAAGCCTGTCAAAATAAGAAAATAATTAGTAAATACTTAATTTGTATTAAAATATAATGCAAAAACTAACACTTACAAGCCTCCTAGTGTACTTTGTATGTGCCTTACCAGTATGCTCGAAGGCTCCCATTTATGCACAGTCAGAGCGACGATTTTCTTTCGCTTGCTGACTCTTCTTCAAAGCAACGACCTTATTCAGAGATAATCTGAAGCAATCCAGGCCTTGAGCAATGAGACAAACACATCCTTTCTGAGCCACAATGGGTGTTGAATCATTTGTATCTCGTCGAACATGTCATGAAGACGATCACTCCTTTCATATCGAAGTTACCCCAAACGTAAGTGGGGTCGAAGTTTCCACCACTTTTTTTTTGGATCCTCTCACCTTCTTTTTACTGTGCAGGCCATATCATATTTACATATTTAACTCTAAAATTTATATGTTTACATGCGTAAAACTTAAATGTTTAGAGTCACATAAAAAAAATCATTTATTAATTTCATAATAAAGTATGTATTTTGATGCATAAATTTACAACACCAAAATATTCTTATGTATTTATATATCTAACACCTAATTTTTAATATTTGCATTTATAACACTTTCATGCTATAAATATATGCATGAAAATATGTATTCCATTTTTAAAAAATTATTGATGGTAATATTGTTGATGTTATGCTAAGTAGTTGAGTGATAAACATATAAATATGAAAGTAAAAGTATTAGATATATATATACATAAGAATTGTGCGGTAGACATGTAAATGCCCCTAAAAACTTTGGGTTATTTTATATCTATAAATAGGACTCTTTTATGTACCGGGACTCCTCTTTTTTTAGATTTCTCTTTATGTAACACTCTCATTCGATGAAATAAAAAAGGTCAAAGAGTCAGGAATACACTCGTTCGACCTTGAGGGCCAAATCCCTGTGCATCACATTTTAAAAAACGGACCGAACCAATCGATTCAACCGGTTTAACTATGACACGGTCGATGGCCTGATTCTGGTTGGACTGAAAATCGGTTCCATGTCGAACTAACATCCAACACGAATCTCTAGGCATGAGATAGATCTCGAGATAATCTTTTGAGTGAGAAATCGTCAAAGTTTGATTAATAATCATTTAGAGCTCCGATTTCGACAAACTTATGGTCAAAACTGACCGACTCAACGAAACAGACCTAATGATATTAAAATTAATATAATATGATTCAAATCAAGCTCGGAATAAGCCATTAAACCACTTTTAGAAGCTTTCCAGATATATTTATAATGTCAAACATATGTTGAATCAAATATGCTTATAGTTTAATCGAGTGTTTCGAAAAGACGAATCCAACGAGCCTAAAATCACTCATTTTTTAGATCATTAATGCACTCAAATGTTCATTAAATGTCATCTGATTGAGGGGAGCTCTCCAGACTTATGGTCAGAGTGGTTCATATTCTTGCATTAATTGCACTCAGAACTCTATAAATTGAGCCTCACCCCTCTCATGAAGGGAGAAGGAGCTTGAAGCGTGAGAGAAAGCTTGAGACCCGAGAAAAAGCTTGAAGCTTTGAAAAGGAGCTGTAGTCCGACATCACTTCTGTCACTTTGCCACTGACGACCACTGTCGGCCATCACTTGACACGTATTGGCAATCACCATCGATCGCCGCCCATTCTGTGCAACAAATTCATCTATATATCAATATTGTAACTTGAGACATCTAACAACTCTTTCCAGTCTGTGTGATAAATTATCGCAACTGTAATCATCATTTTACAGTGAAACTTTTTAGCTGAGCCAAGCCCCCGTGATTTTCTTTTAACTTTACCAGTTTTCCACATAAAAACTCATGATATCACTAATGATTATTTCTTTCTTCGAGTATGTGTTGGATTCTCGTGCAATACTACACACATTAATATCTTTATAATCCTATGGTATGCATGTAAATTTTCCAAAAAATGTTGGTATATGCCTAAACCATTCTCTAAATATCTTTATGACGTGTGGGAATGTTTTGTGTATCGATCACTCCATCCAATAGCCGGCTCGCCAATAATAATTTTCCAGACCCCATTGGCGTCCTGATTAGCAGAAATGATAAAGACTGCTACAAATTTTAAATACTAATATTTATAAAGGGAAAATTACATACGTATATATTATATATTTATTCGTTCATATAAGTAAGTCTTTCTCTGGAGAGACTATTGCGTGCGGACATCGCATGCATCTCTGCATGCGGTGTCCGTCTTGGCATCGGGTGTCCGTTCCTGGCCGTAGATCACGGTGATCTACGGCCAGGATTATTTCTATATTTTTTATATTAAAAAAAAATTTAGGTGAGGCCCACCGAAATACATCGAGACGGTCCGAGCCCGATCCTTATGGAATAATTTTTCCTTTAGAGGCCACAAAGCGAATATTGAACTCTTTCTATTCTTACGAAACTACGAGAAACGAGTAGCAATACTGCTGTCCGGTGTCTTCCCTTTTTCTACTATTTTTTTGCTCCTTTTAAAGAGGATAAGGACGAAGCCCGCACATATTCGCCCTCTCTGCAGCTCCACCCATCCAGGCAGCGGAAAACCTAATTTTCTCAAACGAGCTTTTAATCCGATATACTTTTTCACTCCTTTCCTCTTTCTCTCTCTCTCTTTCTGTGTGTGTTGGGATTGTCGGGATAGGAGCAGCCATCGGAATCTTCCAAGGGAATTCGCCTTCGCGATCGGGTTCTTTCTAATCCCGGACTTTTCGGCGGTTGGTCGAATTTGAGTTTGGCTGATGAAACAGTTGGAACTTGGTAAGTTGCGGGGATTGTAGGTTTTGTTTTGTTTTGAGGTGTTTTTAGAGGAATCAGATGCCGTTTTGGAGTATAGTTCAGGATATGAGGGAGGAAATTGGGAGTATATCGAGGAAGGGGTTTGATGTGAAGCACCGGCTGAGGGCGAGGTCGCATCGGGTGGTGCATGATGAGTTGAGTCCTTTGCCGATCGAGGCGCTGAAGCAGAGCTGTTGGGTGAATTTGCCGCCAGAGCTCCTGCGGGATTGTCTGGTGAGAATTGAGGAGTCCGAAGCGGGCTGGCCTGAAAGGAAGGACGTTGTTGCTTGTGCCGGTGTGTGTAGGAGTTGGAGGGAGATCATGAAGGAGATTGTCACGACACCCGAAATTTCACAGAAGTTGACGTTTCCAATATCTCTTAAGCAGGTATAGTTGCTGATCCTAGTCTGCTAGAATTCGATGTTCTTGTTTCATGCCTAGATGTTATTATGCCTTGCGCGTATTGATTTACTTTTATTTTTCTTGTTGTTGGAGCAAGTTCTATAAATTAATCGCGTAGTTGATGTATTTGGTAAATTTTGGTATTTTGTTAATATCTTTGGAGATAGATGTTCAGACATGTCTCCGAAAATAGGGTGTCAAACAGCAAATTTGTGGCGCTCTGTTCATATATCTGCTTCCGCAAGCATCACAACAAAATTTTTAAAGTTTATGCCGAGTTAATATTTGTTTTAGCCACAAGAACTTAGAGATCTTCAGAGAATATTCATCTTACTGTTTGGTTTAGTGTTATTAATCTGCTGTTGTCTTTAAATTCCCTGTTTTATATCAAATATTATGTGTTTGGTTCAGTCTTAAAAGTCTTTATATTAAAATAAAATAATATTCTTCTTCTTCATGACATTAGATGTAGACTGATTTGATGATGAACCTAAGAGTTGACATCGTTAAGTAGCATATAACATTCTATTGCAAATGTCACTAATCCAAACAATTCTTTGTTTAGTCTGACGGGGTCGAATTTACTGACACACCGATGATGAAATATTTTTATTTTTAATCTGTGTTTCTAATTTTTTTGTTATAAGAAGCTGCTAGATTTGATCAATAGTTTAATGAGTGTTGACTTAATGGCTCTTAAAAATAGATTATAGATCACGTTGTGACTTTATGAGCTGAAGTTAGCACCTTGATACATGACGCGCTTCAATGATCATATTATATTCTTTCCCCATGCCAATTTTTTCAGGTTAGAGGAGGCCATAGGGAGTGAGTGATAGCTTATTTTATTCTAATGAATGTAAACTTTTAGGTGTCCCTGTTGCGGTTAATTTTTATGTGTCTAATTTCTGCCACTCCTCCCTTCAGGTACTTTGCTGCTTATGTGTTGACTTTTGAATGTTGCAGTAGAATTCTTACCCTTTTTTTTTTTTTGTTCTATGCTATACTTTTTTTTCTTTGAAAAATTATTCATTTATTTTTTTTGCACATTTGCAGCCTGGTCCAAGAGACGCCCCCTTACAATGCTTTATAAAGAGAAATAGAACTACTCAAACGTATCACCTTTATCTTGGCTTAACCCAAGGTAAGCATTAATCCTTCCTTTTTTCAATGCTTTTGGAATTATGTATTAGATTTAATATATTCTAAATTTATCTTGAAGAAATAAATTTATCTTTTTTATTTAGTAAAATCCTTAGGTTTTAAAGGAATCAGTCATCTATGGATTTAGAAAAAGAATAGCTTTGATTTATAACATAATATTCATTGAATTTCTCATTTTATTAATTGGTCTTACGAGGAGTTAAAGAGTTATATATGAATGTGAAAAGGCCTTTGAATCTGTAAACCAGGACTGAACATTGCAGATGTTTCAAAAGTTTAATTTATGATGAATATAAATCTAATGTTCATTGTCTAATATGCCTGCTGCTTATGCACAATTTGTGTAGATAAAATTGTTACCTTTTCAATTGACTGGTTTGCTAATTGGGTAAATCGTTTGTTTCAAAAAATATTAGTGGCAAGAGTCTTAAATAAGTTTGCAAACTATCATTTAATTTTTGACATGGATTATCATTCCTTTGGACATAGACTTTGGTGACATTTTCTCGTTCAGTAGCTGTCCATATTTTCAAATTTTTAGTTATGATGACATTAGAGAATTGAGGAATTTTTTATAGTGCTGTAATTCCTTCTACAGATCTGGTAATTGACTTTACTCCATCTTTTTTCTGTTGAACACCTCTAATGCTAATCAAGTGTGGAAAATTCAAATTGTGTGAGGTTGTGGTTTGCCAAAACAGAAATGTAATTCACAGAATTGAAAGTCAGCTCTATTTGTTTCACTTGAAGTGTTCGTTGACGTAGAATTCCTATTCGTTAGGAGACAAAGGGATTGTTTTGGATCAATTTTATTTTTATTTAATTTATTTATGATTTTACTGTGAAAAGTATAAGATTCTCATTTTCATATATTTTAAATATTCTCTATCTGTAGATTTGGACCCTATGAAACTACGTAAAGTGCAACGGACATTAAAATTTTCAACAAAAAATTTCCACGAGAAACTGTGTTGACAAACCCGACTATAATGCAAGTTGCTGCTGTGGATTTAGATCTGACCAAAGAATGCTAGCATGCAGCCTATTTTCTACTTCTACTAGAATACTGCTTATGTTATACCTTATGCACGATTCCAATACATGAATATTCACCACAAGCCCAGCAATAATGGAAATTTGCTCACCCGTATAGTTGTATAAAGCTATAATAACCTTTCCATCGTGATTTATATTAATACCTCCACATGCTGCAACTATTGGATTGCCATTAGTGCACGCATCCACATTCAATTTTGCAATCTTTACCCGATATGATGAATCCAGTTAATTTAATTTGCGTTTATTTCCCCATCTTCCTTTGCATATTGAAATCTCAAGTAATTCTGGAATCTTCAGTGCATATCTCGTTAGTAAATTCTCATGTTAATTTATCTACGTTTTATGCAATTCTGAGCAATTAGAGGGAGAGGGTACCATATTTACCTCAAATTAATTTTCATTGTAATTTTTTTTGAATTTAAGAATAATTTTTCTTATTTTTATCAATCTTTATGCGATTCATGTTTAGGAGATGCCATCTGCGTTATCCATTCAAATTTTATCGATTGTTAATTGGAATTCGTCAAATGTTATATGCATATAACCTTACAGCTGTTGGAGTATGATAAAATGAATAAACGCTTTCTTTTCCAAAATAGTGACCCATCGTAAGCCATTTATGGTTTTGTGGCTACTTAATAAGTTTTATTGTGATTTGTCATATTATTTCATACGATTTTTTTTTGGAGTACCTTTTTTATTCTCCCATTTATTAGCTCATAACATTATTGATTAATTTTTTTGCTTATTTCTACCACTTAATGATTTATTTAGAGATTTTTTTTTTATGTTATTCTTCTTCTGCTTTGTTCTCTTGAGTAATGTAGACGATATTTCGATTTTTGCTAATCAAATTATTTTTTCTGGCCAGCTCTAATGGACAATGGAAAATTTTTACTTGCTGCACGAAAATGTCGACGTGCTACATGTACAGACTACTTAATCTCAATGGATGCTGATGATACTTCAAAAGGAAGCGATGGATATATTGGAAAATTAAGGTATGCCTCAACCATTATATCTGTGTTTACAGTTTCAACCATTATATCATATCACAACTAACTCATCAAAGATGGAAAATAACAAGTTATAGCCAGTACTGCAAGAATCTACTGAAGCCTGCATCCAAATATAGTTGACAGCATTTTCATCCTTGTGTTTATTTTTCCCGGACTCCAATTTTTTTTTTCTCTGTGAGTTGTGTGACGTTTCTTTTTATGAATGGTTGGAATGAATTCTGTTAATTTAATTTATATTCAAGTGCTTACAGAGATCTGTAGATAACATGTAGTTTTATGAACTTTGATTAACTGCATATGGTTTTATAAACACGTGCGAATAATTTTGCAACCTTGACCTATAATGATATATTTTTTCTTCTTGATGCTGTTGTACTGAATACTGCCTTCATGAGTGAAAAACCTGTGATGAGATTTCCGTTTAGCTGAATATTGTAGTGTATTGTGCTTCATTGGAAGCCTTCCATTGTCCTTGATATTTTTTCAGGATCGTATTCATCTGAAATTTATTCTGAATTTTAAAAATTATGGATCTTTTTTATGTCAGGAATTATCTTCCAATTGAAAATGGGAATGGAGAAATGTGCTAGAATTATTTTAATTTTCTTTCTCTTCATTTTTGTTTTCTGGCAGATCTAATTTTCTGGGTACCAAATTCACAGTTTATGATTCCCAGCCTCCTCAACATGGAGCTATAGTCTCAAAAAGCCACTTCAGTCGCCTGGTTGGCTCCAAACAGGTCTCTCCTAGAATTCCTGCT
>NW_018164745.1:146276-149202 GCF_001263595.1 Phalaenopsis equestris
GAAACTATCCAGTTGCTCGCATTGCTTATGAGCTGAATGTATTAGGCTCGAGGTAAGCACTATTAGCTTATTTGATGCATATTTCCCGTCGAAGGTACCTTTATTTTGATAGGTTGTTGTATATGATTCAAGTAAAACCTTATGCCATCAAATGCTCTGAATTTCCCCAAGGGTGGGAGTGAGCTGTATGGGCTAGGTCATGTTTTATCCAAGTTGTGAAAATAGAAGCCGACATAGAACCGGAGGAAGGAGAGGAATGGTTCAACCAGGGTTCAGCCATCCCCTAAACTCATGTTGAACTAGATGAAGTAATAAATAATAAAATTAGTTAATATAATTTAAATTATATAATAATGATTCAATGCTATTATTTTTAATTATTATCAAACAATATTTTAATTTAAGACACATTGTTTTTTATTATTTTGAATAATATTCTAAATCAAAATTTTGGGCTTGGACAATATTAGAAAGGGTCTATTCTTTAAAAACTGGATCAGTTCTTCAATTTAACCCCGGTTCTGATTGATTCAATCTTAGTTCTATGCAAAAATTGTTTTGAGCTTGGACTGAACCGTTCTAATGACCGGTTCATGATTGAACCAGTCAGTCCAGTCTGATTTTCAAACCATGATTTCATCATTATTATTTGTATCAGTTATATGTAAGTAGACATTTAAATTCAATGAGCCTCTTATTAATTCATCTTTTAATTGACCCAGAGGCCCTAGGAGAATGAACTGTGTCATGGACTCTATCCCTTTCTCCGCAATCGAACCGGGAGGCGTGGCACCAACACCAACTGAATTCCCTCTTAACAACATCGATTCAATGTCTTCAGTCCCATTGTTCAGATCGAAATCAACTTGTGTACCCAATTTTTCAGGTCCTTTAAACTCTTCGAAAGAACGAAAATTGATCTTAAAGAACAAGTCTCCGAGGTGGCACGAACAGCTTCAGTGCTGGTGCCTGAATTTCCGAGGCAGGGTGACCGTTGCATCGGTCAAGAACTTTCAGTTGGTAGCCTCGGGTGAAAATGGGCCAAATGGACATGATTATGATAATGTCATCCTTCAGTTTGGAAAAGTTGGAAAGGACTTGTTCACCATGGATTATGCTTATCCTATATCAGCATTTCAGGCCTTTGCCATCTGCCTCAGCAGTTTTGATACCAAAATAGCTTGCGAATAAGAAAAGGTCGGTCTGTTTCCCTTTGTACTTCCACGTGCTACTTTGGTGCATTTGCATACATACCGCTCAATTCCTTTATTTACATATCTAACTCTTAAACTTCACTTTTTTTTGCATTTATGCCACCCTTATGCCACCCAAATCTTTTATATCACATAAAAAATACCACCATTTTAACTTTTAAAAAGTGAAATACACCTTTTCATGCATTGGTAGGGTGGCGTGGATAAAAATTGAAATTTAGCTGTTACATATGTAAATACATAGCATGTAAATCTTCTTTTTAATGCAATCATAATAATTTCTTGATCTATAGTCAGGTAGAGATAAATTTATATGAACTGCTATGTGATTCCTATTTAACTGAAGCTCTCAACTTCATCTCACTTAGGGGGAGTTTGGCTGCAAGTTGGATTTAAGTTAAATAGGATTAAATTCGTAATTATCCAATCTAAATATTATTAAATCCGAAATAATGTTTGGTTCAATTAAGATTAAATCTAGCTAAATTCATTTGATATGCTTCACATAAATTTATTTGAAATATTTTTTTCTCAAGCTAAATCGGCTAAATCGAACTAATAAGTGGATTTAATAAACCGAACAAGCAAAAATTGAATTTAATTTAACAGTGGAATTATCTATTCTATTTATGTTATTTGGTAGATTTCCTTTAAATCTATATTTAAATGCCATTAAAAGTATCCTACCAAACACACCCTTGTCTGATTTCTCTGAATGTGATTTCATGCACATGATTTGGCAAATTTATTCCTTTTTTGTTCTTTTTTCTTTGTTTTTGTATGAAAGGCATACTTATTTTCTCAGTTGTTGGAGAAACTTCCAACTTGTACAACATTGAAGTAGGGTTGTAAACGAGTTTGAGTCTAGTTTGACCTACCTCAACTTGAGTTTGAGCTCGATTAATTAATCAAATTTGAGCTCGAGCTTAATTTTACTAGTTATAGAGCTGGCTCATTTGTTATGAAGAGAAAATTATATAATCTGCTGTTATAACAAAATGACAAAAAAAAAGAAAGGTGAGTAATTAAAAGATAAATGATAAAAATCACCTCTTATAAAATTAGAATATCATTCTTTAAATATTTCCAATAATTTTACTTAAAATTTGAATTTTAATATTTTTTAGTGCATTTTATATTATTTTTTCAAAGAGTACTAATAAGTTAACTAGTCAAGTTAAGGCTGGTTTAATTTAATTTATTAGCTCATCAGCTTATCAGTTATTATATGGTTGGTGACAGAAACTAATATGGCAGTTTTCCTGGGGAGTCCTTCAAGTCTAATAAACTGTTTGTCTGTTTTTCCCTTCTGATGTCAACTTCTTTTTTTTATCTTTTTATTAACAGCCTTTATTCTGTGGAAATCCTAAAAGCCTAAAAGCCTAGGAGAAAAACTCTTGGTGGGTGGAGTTTGGGAGTCGGCGGCGTCGGTTCAACTTTGTATATCGATTTTCTCTTGTAAATAAACTGATCTAAGTTTGTGGTTCTTTCCTTCTGTGAGGGTTGCATAATGTTCTGTAATGTGCAGAACTTCATTGTTGCAATAGATTTTGAAATGCTTCTCGTCTCATGTAAAAAAGACTGGCTGGATTTCATCTTTAGAACTCCTGTGGGCACAATTTCTTTGCCTTGTTTGTAAAATGCTTGCAACTGTATCTCTTCTTTTCTTATTTAATATTTTTGGAGTGCCGGGCAGTAAGTAGTTTTTCTTT
>NW_018164745.1:149302-162340 GCF_001263595.1 Phalaenopsis equestris
TCTAGACCTCAACCAAAAATGAGGTCAACAGCCATCCTTCCAGTGTTTGTCGTCAATGAGGGAGAACCTAATAAGGTTTTTTTAATTAGTGCAAGCTTTAATGCGGGACACAGGAACCTGCTGATTGAGACGTTTCACTAACATCGGGATGTGTTCATCTGGACAACAACGAAGTCTCGATCAACGTCGCTTGTAATTGGCTCAACACCAGCTTTTTTTCTCAACTAGCGCAGTAATAGCTTTGATCGGCCGCGAGAGTCATGGCTGAGCCAATAGTGACAAAAGTCCAGAAGCTGAAGGAGGCGAGCTTCATTCAGAAAGTCCAATATCAGACTTGGCTCTCAAATGTATTAATGGTTTGAAAGCTGACAAACAGAAGATGTGTGTTGTCATCACCAATCTAAATGTCGTTTGCCCAAAGAATACCTACCCACTACCAAGGATCGACACGTTGATGGATGTCACAATTAAGTATTCAGTGATGAGTTTCCTCAACACCTTCTCTACCAACATATAAGAATGCATCTGGCCAACACAAAAAAGGCTTCTTTCATTACACCGCAAGGAATTTTTGTTTTAATGTAATGCCCTTCAGTTTGAAGAATGTCGGGGTGATCTATCAGCACCTCATGAATATAGTATTTTTGAATCAAAAGAGAAAACATGTTGAATTCTATGTGGATGATATTCTTGTAAAAAGTAAGTCAGCTGAACAACACATATAAGACCTAAAAAAATTCAAAACTCTTAAAAAGTTTGATATGACACTAAATTCTTCAAAATGCACCTTTGAAGCATCAACCGACAAGTTCTTGGGATTTCTGTTGACCCCCGAAGGATTTAGGCCTAATCCGAAGAATGTGCAGGCAATCCTAGATATGTTATCCCCTCAAAGCGCCAAAGAAATGCAAAGATTGATAGGTTGACTTGCAGGACTCAGTTGTTTTATTCCAAAATCATGTGACAATTTGCAGTGTTCCTCAGGGCACTTAAGAAGAAGTAGTGTTTCGAGTGGACTCCCGAATGCGAGGAAGCATTCAAAGGTCTGAAGGATTCCTTACATCACCCCCACTGCTCCAAAGCCCAAAAGTATTGGAGGAGCAATCGATGTACCTCAGAGTCAAACGAAAAGTTGTAAGCTTGATTCTGGTTTGAGAAGAGGCGGGGAAACTATTCTCAATCTATTACACAAATTGAGTACTTCATGGCGATGAAACCAAGTACCCAATTATGGAGAAATTAACATTAGCTTTGAATATTTTTGCAGGCAATGTACGACCATATTTTCGAATGCATCCAATCTGGGTCATCACAAATCATCCGCTGAAGTTCATGCTCATGCAACCAGAGCACTTAGGCGGACTGCTAAAGTGAGCAGTGGAGCTCAGTGAAGAAATCCTACAAAAGCAACCCACAACCAGAGAGTCAAGTATGTTTGCTTGTTCTAGGATCAAGAGCAACTCCCAAAGAGACGTATCCCTTTGGTTAATTACATTTTGGGCATGCCCAAGAATAATCTCGATAAAATGTGTCATGCTTACATTTATATAACGAGTAGTAGAGGGTGTCACAAATGAAGGTTATCTCATAGGAACATCTCGTTGCTTTCAAAGCACTTGCTAAACCACAAGACAAAGAGTGAATCTCTCACATCTCAAATGGTTAGTGACTAATTGTTACACATGGCCCATGAAATAATCAGGAAGACTGTAGGGTCCACACTATGCTTCCAAGGCCTAACTGGGGCATAAGGGTAGAGGGTGAATCACCGTATCCCAAATGGGTTGCAGTCTATCCACAATCGCGGCCTACAATACGACATCGATGAAGCATCAAAAGGAGCGAGGATGCTCAAAGGGGTAAACAAAGGAAGAGTAGAATAAATTCGGTAGAGATGGCCTGGCTAATATACCACAGATCTGTAATCCCAACATATTATAATTCTAAGTCTACCTGGTCGTGAAGGTAGTCATCCCAACACAATTAAAGATCCCTTGTCAGCAATCTGTGAACTGTGTCGCTTAAGGGGACCTCGGTAGCCCTAAAGTCAAGAGAAAGAAACTCTAAATCCAATGACCCTATGTTGGTAGGAAGAGTAGAAGTGGGACATATATTTGCCAAAGTGGCGAGGACGCCGCTAGAGTAGAGAGAAAAGAGAAGTATGACGGCGAGGCCAAGATGCTCTCATAAAGAACTTATTCCCGGTTTTGGTCAAGGAAGTCTCTAACACTTTAAGCACATTAGACTGCCACCTAAGTAGAAATCTATTTTGGGTCAGTCGAGTTAAAAAAAAAATGGGAGCTTCTCCTCGGGACATATAAATATAATTTAGTTACCTACACAAGTCCTAATATGGAGGCCATATCAATATGTTATCGGTGATATCCATATTATGCAACCCATTTAAAATCTGACTCAAAATCCATGTAGAAAAGTAAAGACGGATTTCAAAAATCTTGAAATGTTTTAGTGCTAAATTTTGATTAGTCTCAAACTTTTATCAAGATTTTTGTAAAAAAATTAATTTTAGGTTCTTAGAGAACCCAAGTTATAACACATGATTTCCAACCAATCCACAAACCAAAAAGGGAGTAGTACCAAGGCACACTGCATGAATGTAAAAAAGGCCAAATCAAAAGATTAAGAAAAAGTAAGGTGTCGCTGAGTCAACAACATGTCATAGAAAGAGAGAAAGGCGGTCAGGTACCGCACATACAATTTTGATCCTAGTTTCATACATCAAATAGATTTAGAACTAAGGTACGAAACAGGAGTCTGCAGCACCTTGTCCTCGTCACGTGGTTCCGCCTGATAGGTGTCTTGTAACTCATACCCGTATTTTATTTCTAATACAAGACTCGAGCCTGGGGGACTCTAAAAGTATATAGTAAAAGTCAAAAAAAAGTCTTGACCTACAAAACAGCGGGGTTAGTATAGCTTAAAGGCCTACAATGTAGTGAACCATGCTCGGCGGGAGGGAGACTAAACAACACCATCAGAAACTGTGTTAGATAAAATCATGACGGTCCCTCTTTGTTGAACATGACTCCCTACAATAAAACTGCCCCTAACATACTAGTGTGCATGTCTCACACCCCAGAAAATAAACAAAAGCAGCACACAAAATGATGTCTGGCTAGGGTAACCAAACTAACATAATACTATAATCAGAACATCAAAAGACTATCTAGCATGCTAATACTAATGTAGCATGTCATCTAGTGTTAGTGTCCTAATGAAAACATCTAAGTGTGTGCAGAAATGACTAAAAAGGCTGGCATATGTATATTTTTGGATGAGGTCGTTTTGATGAGATTGTCGTCCTTGACCTCATCCTAAGGATCTAATGATTCTAAGAGGTGTCACTGGATGTAAGTTTTGTATGAACAAAGCTTTTAAAATATTGACCTCATGTATGTTCTAAACTATATGCAATAGTTTCAAAGTATATATTGAAAAATATGATGCATGTGTAATAAAAATACAGTTTTTATTTATATTTTAAAATAGGTCCCGAGGAAGAAAAAACCTAAGTGGCACCTGTTAGACCCCTTGGAACCATATCACAACATACACGTGTTAATCACTGTGCGGTAGCTAGTATTGCTCGCTGAGACATCCTCACGAGCAATACTCGCTATTGCGTCGTGCCCGACAAAGGGTAATGAAGGGTTCTACAACATTATACCATACATTTTAACAAAAAATATTTTAATTTTAGATTTAGTAATTTTTCACCACAACTTTATTCATTTATCTTTCTATAGATGTAATGCTACCAAACACTAAAATAATCTCATACAGCACCTATGTAGGCAATATATGAAAGTTAGTGAGTTAGTTTTGTCGTTGAGACAATCTAGAATGAACATACAAATGTAAAGTGGTTAGGTGCGTCGTGATCACTCCGTCGGAGTAAGAACGATCATAAGATAGCAAACATTCCTGATAAGTATACGGCGGAGTATACCAATGACGAATGTGACGACAATGCAGTGATATGCATGCATGACACAAAACAGAAGTGAGGTGGTATTTTTTTCGTAAGGGAGAATCACACGTCGGGTATGCTTGATATGCGAGTTGTCCCCGAAAAGGACACATTAGTGTCGGAAATGAGTGTGCGAAGAGCAGTGGATCGAAAAAATACTAAGCGTACTTCAAAGCGGTATCCTAAGATTTGAATGTGAGGTACAATGACACAAGAAAATACGTACGACAGCCCGACGTGGTGTCGTAGCGGATGAAAGAGAGGGGGTGCAAGGAGCAGTGACTCGAGAAAATACCTACGGCAGCCCGAAGCAGTGTCTAGGAGGTGAAGAAGTACGATTCTCGTTAGGGGAGAATCACACGATGAGTGGGCTTAGTGCACAAGTTGTCCCCGCGAGAGACACGTGAGTGTTGATAAATGAGTGTGCAAGAACAATGACTCGAGAAAACACGTATGCCAACCCGGAGCGGTGTCATAGGGAAGATATGTGACGTAATTCTCATTAGAGAGAATTACACACTAGGTAGACTTGATGTGCAAGTTGTCCCCGACGCAGATAAGAGATTGTCGAAAGATGAGTATGCAGGAACAATACCTTAAGCATGCAAATCATGGACATATATGAGCTATGCAGGACAACATGCAAAAGTGTAAAGAATAGGTGCAAACACGAGTGACATGATGCACGGTGACATATGAGAATGTCAATGAACGAACATGAAATATGTGAACGAACATGAAATATCGTACCCAAAGGGGGCAAAAATGCTTATTATGAGCACATGGGGGCATATGCTCACCAATGCACGATGGGGTGCAAGTGCAAATGCGTTCATGCAAGCAGTTCAATACAAGCATGTAATAATGCAATATTCGAGTGGAGTTTATCGATACAATCAGGCCAGAAGCGGTCGATCGATCAAGTTGAAAAAAGTAGTTAATCGATATGATTGAGCCAGACGCGGCCAATCGGTTGAACCAACGGAAAAGTTCGATTGAGCCGATCGACTAGTGGCAGTCGATGGGCCGAACCGACAAAAAGGGTCCATCGATCTGATTGGGCCGGTGGCGGCCGATCGGTCGAAGCAACAAAAATAATTGATCGAGCCAATTTGGTCGGTAGAGGCCAATCAGTCAATGCGACTAAACGTGAAAAAATCAATATTTTAATGTGCATTTAAAAAAAACATGCAATGCACATAATGTGAATGCGAATACATGCAATATGAAAAACTTGATCGTGCTCAACGATGAATCGGGCATCCTAGGGATCCCACGATAAATCTAGGGTAAGTGATGGAGAGGCATATCCAACCGCCCTATTCACACGAAGCTATAAGAGGTTTACTCTAATTGCTTGACTAAACAACAACTCCCCACTTGTAGGAAAATCTTCATTACATAAAGCCATTCACATGTGAAGGTTTTTGAGAATCTAAGGAATTAAGAAATGGACTTCTTAATTCTCTAGATCCAAATGACTTTGACTCTTCCATCAAATGGGTGAAGTTGCAAAGACAATCACGAGATTATTACAATCTTGATTGTATAAGGTTTTGGAGCTAGAATTAGGTAGGTTCGCTCTGGGATTTGTAGGAGGATCACAATATTTCCTGACCTATGGGGCTTCTTCTATCACAATAACCTAGCCCTAATTTCTCTAACAACCAGACCTAGGGGCTTGCTAAAAAGAAATTCACCGAGTCGGGAGGGGCTATACATTTGTGACGTCTGAAGGCATCTTCATCGCTTGCTCCAAGCTATCGATGTCTGGTCCACACACTGACGAACCTCGTAGGACATGCATGTAACAAATGAAGGTTGGACAAAGTGAGGGCAGAAGGTATGCAAATATCTTCGAAAAACAATTTGAAAATGTCAGGGTATGTCCAACACGTACCTTCGTGAGAGGGGTTGCTCGGGCTTCTAAACGTCGCTGCCCTCAGCGAGGAGCTCTAAAGAGGCTTCGGGCCTAGAGGAAGGGCCATGAGGAAGCTTCGGCCTCCCACAAATGTTGGGGTTATGCCTGAGGGAGTAAGCACCAGTCAAAGGCGGCAAGGTTGTCTGAAAGGATATCAACGGCTATTTCGTGCGACGAAAGTACATTGGCAAGGAGAAAGAGCCGGAGCGGGTTGTATTCTTGTGCAAGAAGGGAGGCAGTCCACGGGAGCTGGAGAAGCTCGTCGTTTTAGACTCCACCAGAGAGGGACGCTGGCGTGAGGCATTGCGGCATAGAGCTCAAAATAGCTAGTGCATCACGTAGATTTTGACGGGAGAGAGGGCGGACCGGCTTTATGAGCAGAGGCCGCCAGCTGGACATGATGTCCGACGAGGAGGAGAGGAGAGCGGCTACAGTGGACGAGATGGAACTCGGTTGGAGCTTGGCCGCACGGTTGGGCGCGCGAGAGGGGGAGACTTCCTCTCTCGCATGAGAAACAGGATGGTCGGTACCCGTAAAAGCCGCAGAGAAGTCGTCGGCGGCAGGACGAGAAAGCGGGAGAAGCCCGCTAGGGCATCGCGACAGAGGCGTGAGGCCGATGCGTGAATAGAGTCGAGAGTGGCGCTCCTGTGCGTGAGGACTGGGGAAAAGAAAAAGGAAAGGTTTTATAAATATTTTTTATAATAAAGAACTTTTTTTCTTCTTTTTCTTTTTGAAATTAATTATTTTGTTTAAAATTCATTTGAGTTGCGTGCAATTCGCTCGTGCATTGAATGCTAACAAAATAGCTGTCTTCCTTAGGCAAAATTGACGTTCCGAATGAGCTTACACAGTTTTTTTCATCATCTAAGGTCTTCTGAATAAATTCCTCAATGAACTAGGCAATTTAAGTTTGATTATTTGCATGTGGACGTTTGGATAAAATCTCTCTGTCCGGTCGAAGCCGTCCAACAGCCAAATGTTGATAGGCCATTGCCTAAACAACAGACAGATTCTAGGAGAATGTCTCCGATTGTGTACCATTCATTACCCGCAGGAGGATCTCAAATGTATGTCTTGCACTACGAGAATCAATGCATGCTTCAATCAATGTTCTATAGTGTTTGAACTGACATTCTAGACTCGCAGCATCAAAAATTGATGCCAATACTCTTCAACTCCGACCACTGTAATCTACAAACGTCATCACAACTTACCACTACGGCCTGTGTGGCTCTCAGCTTCTACGGGCCATAAGACCAACCACCATCAGTGCTTTCAACTATGGTTTGTATGAGAAACTGGTGCTATATTCATCATCTACAATATTCACAATGAATTACTATCCTTGTAGCCCATTACTACCAAGAAATACATTCATTATAACCATAACACAACTATTATTGATGAATTAATGTTCCACATTTATAATGATCAACTTTGTAACTCCTCTTTCATAATTCAGGAGAATAGTAGATTTGTGCACTCACCATATATAGTAGATTGTTTTAACTGGACCAGGCCTCATGATTTTTTGTCCACTTTATAGGGTGATTTTTCGAGTAAAAATTTGATATGTCTCATCATACTTCTCTTTAATTTCTTTAATGTATCCTGAATTTTCATGCAATATTAAGACGATAATTCATTTCTCTATCTTTTTAGACCTTCCAACACAAGTCAAATACAAAAACTAAATAAAATTAAGCAATTGGCAATTACTTGCCATTAAACATTAATCTCATATTTTTGTTAATTAATCCAATGTTTACTCCAGTTAGAAGATTTCAACCAGAAATTAACTTTGAAAAAAAAAATAATTAGACTTTTGACCTAATTTTTCATATTACCTAATAAATCATGCTGCCTTGAAACCAGCTAGCAATTTAATTAATGATATGAAAATTGAAGACATGGTATTCGTATTAAAAAATTGGTCACTTTTATTTTGTCGTAGGAATGAGAAAAAAAAAAAATCACTTGGTCAAATTACTTCTTACCAATGAATTTAAAAAACATCGCATTATGGACCCGGGCAACTCCCACTGCAAGGCATGCAAAAATCATCATCCCAAACAGGAGCGGTTATTACGTGCGCTCTCCCATTACAGTCGCGATAATTAGACCCCAAATAGGGTTTTTCAAAACCGCTCGTTATTCATCATTGTATTGTGTTTGACGCATTAAAAAGTGTAAATGAGCTGAACGTGAATAATTTTTTTTCATTGGATAAACGAGTTGTACGTGAACAAATATTTGTTCGTTCTGTTCAACTCATTTTGATTTTTAAATAATTTAATTGATTATAAGACTACAAAGATTTATGATCAATTAAAATTATTAATTTAAAAATAGAATAAAATATTAAAATGTATTTAAATTATAATTTAATATAAAGAATAGGATTTAAATCTCTCTCTAACTCAACTTCCTACGGATGTCTGATTAGGGATATCAGAATGGCTCTTTCTTCATGAACAACTCGTGTTTGACTCACTAAGCAAAGAAGAGCCAAACACGAACAAATATTTTTTACTCAAAATATAAACGAGCTGAATAGTGGTATTTTTTAACTAGCAGGACTTGAGCTGAGCACAGGTTCACTCGTCTTCGACTCGTTTACGACCCTAATCCGAATGAGAAATTAAAAAGAAGAAGAAGAAGAGCACTTACATATATACCATATAAGTCTTATGTATTTACAACTTTTTGAAGTAAGAGACTAGAGGACATTTATGAATGTCAAAAACTATATTTGTGCATATCGCGATGGGATTTGATGGTAGCAAAGACCAACAGACATAAAACTATCGAGAGAACACAAGTTGACCACCTCACTAGAAATCCATCTCAATCTACCAATCGGTCACCTCATTGGTCAATCACCTCAAATCCCCAGTTGGCCACCTCATTGGCCGCCCACCTCAATCCAACATCTAATCACCTCAGCCAGTCGACCACCTCGACCACCCACAGCCCACCAAACTACCGACTGAAGGACAGCTCCACCAATCGATGAGCTCCTGAACGATAGGCCATGTATTAACCCTTTTTAATTAGGGATGATATTGTAATTTTATTTTTTATCCTCCCATCATCTATAAATAGGATCCTTTCATGTACTGAGACTCCTCTTTTTTTAGATTCCTCTTTATGTAACACTCTCATTCGATGAAATAAAAAAAAGGTCAAAGAGTCAGGAATACACTCGTTCGACCTTGAGGGCCAAATTCATGTGCATCACGTTTTAAAAAACAGACCGAACCAATCAATTAAACTGGTTTAACTGTGAACCGGCCGATGGCCTGGTTCTAGTTGGCTGAAAATCGGCTCGACATCAAACCAACAGTCAAACCGATCAATCAGTTAAACTATAATTTTTTTTCATCCATATCATATTTTTATTGGAAATAATGAAGAATGGTTTGAATCTTTTGATATCATGACGAATGTGTAAGCTTAACTTTCTCTTTTACCTTGTGTGAAATAAGCATGACTATTACTCTATTATCTTTTATTTTTTACACTGTTATATTTTCTTGGTTATGCTTCATTCTTATTAACCTTCTATCATGAATTTCATCTAATTGTTATGGCATTTAAGTTATATTTAATATTTTTTTTTTATATTTATGATATCATCCGATTCAACCGCCCGTTCAATCCAGTCCAACGGTTGAATCTTAAACCTTCTCCTTTACCAGTTCAATAATCCGGTCCATTTGAACCTTACCTGTACAATCTCTCGCTCTTTATTTTTCCATCCTCGTTCTGAATGCTCTATCTCTCAGGTGTGATTCAGACGACAAATTGAAATTGAACGATATCATATAAAAAAAATACAAGTATTCTAACTCTAAAAATGTGAAATACGTATTTTTCTTACACGCATAAGACGGGACAAAAATAGCAATCTAGGTGTTAATATGTAAATATATAAATTGTGATTAGTCAGTATGTAAATCTTCTAAAAACAACGCTATACCATTCTTCCCATAACAGCCGGCATGAATTATTAAAACTCTAAGGAGAAATATTCCACCAATTTTACTTTGGGATAACGTTTGATATTTATCTTAATCGTCAATAATTAAATTATATATCGATGATATTTAGATTAAATATATTTTTATATTTTTATTATTTCAATATTTAAAGTGTCTTTGAGGAAAAAATATTACATCAGCGTAGAGTTACACGCGAAGTTCAATGAAATCATGCGGTGAGAAAAAAAAATCGGTCCGGTAATACATATTCCCCTCTTGTTATTCAAGTGTTATTGTATGTTATTCATGTGTTATTGTGTTCTGAGAATATTTTTGGTGTTATAATAACACAATAACACATCAATAATATTTGAATAACACACAATAATACATGAATAACACGGGGGGAATATTCTCCTGTGTTACCGGTCCGATTTTTTTTCTCACATTCACGTGTGGCGTGATTTCATTAGACTCCACACGTAACTCTACGTGCGGAGTCCTGATGTAATATTATTTCCTTAAGTCTGTCATTTTTAAACTCAATGTTTGCCATGAATTCTATATCTACAGATATCATAAACCACAGTTTCATGATTGAAAATACTTTCAGCCACCTTTTCATCAATATAAAAAAATATGAATTTATTACTGATCCTTATAATAACCCTAATACAGTTCAGGAATACAAAGAAGTGCATCATCAAAGAACGGCAATTACAACAACATTTTAGCTTACAATGACAGCTCAAAAAGTTTCAGATGATCTAGAGGGGTAATAAGCCAAGACAAATAGATGGAAATCAGATGGCCGGCCAAAAAAAAAAAAAAAACAAACGATGCCTATTTTCTGATGAATAATGGTTGCCAGGAAGGCTTCAGTTCAGATCAGCATTCGTTTATGGTTCTTCCTTTTTCAATGTGCAGAATGCTAATTTCATGAAGAAGCAAGCCCAAGTAGAACAATCGTTCTCTTCTCCAATTCCCAGAAATAACCAATTGCTGTTTATATTGATTAATTTAGCGCATAGCATGCTCAGGTATGAGACGCTGAATCAGATCAGGGGAAGCACCTTCAAGCTCTGAAAGCGAATTTTAATGGGTTATAGCAGTTAAGAAACTATAAAGAAATGGGGAATGGGGTGATGAATGAATAAAGATGTGGATGAAAAGTACCTTGAGGGGTGAAATTGAATAGAGGTGGAAGAGAGCTTCCATTCGGAAGCAGAGTATTCGGATTTCGTAGATCATCGAAAAAGTGATGCGCGCAGGCATCTAACTGCAGGTTCCATGAAAGAATAGGATCATCTCAAAGAGCTTCAGAAGAGATGTTAGGAGTGTTGTAGTTTTAGTTCTGGTATGTGATTTGAATGTGTTGAAACCAAGCAGCAAGAGTATATAAAGTACATAAAAAGGAAAAAAGATAAGTTCTCATGTATTTTTATATCTCACACCTAAATTTTCATATTTACATGCATATCAATTCTGGTGTTTTAAACCTATGAATAAAAAGGTGGATTTCTCTTTTCTAAAAGTGGTAATAGTGTTATTTTTGATGTGACGTTAAAGATTAAAGTAGTATGTTTATAAATATGAAGATTTAGGGGTCAGATATGTAAAAATATAAGATTTGTGTGCTATGTAAATGCCATGAAAAAAAAATTATAAGGGAATGGGGAAAAAAATTCTTCTAATCATTTAGAAGGTGTAGCATACAGAGAACATTTCGATATTGAAATATAACATAGGCTTCATCTGCGTTGTATGAAATAGAATCACAATATTCTCATTACAAAAATAAGATGCAAAATATGATATTTCCCAACAAATAAGCTTGCAATGTATGAAATACAACAACAACAAACCTTTATCCCAATTATGTCCTATTGAGTATCATGTTTTCACTTAATTGTAATAAATTAAGATCATGTTTTATACAATATGCCGAAGTCTTTCTAGGTCTATCTCTGCCTTTCTTAACATAATTCAAATCTAAAGCATCTACTCTGTTAATCAAATCATCAGATTGCCGACGTTTAATATGACCAAACCTTCTAAGATGAATCTCTCTAATTTTGTCCGTCCCTGGAGCTACACCAACCCTACATGGATATATTCATTTTGCATTTTGTCTCTAAGTGAAAAGCCACTCTTCCACCTAATCATTCTCAACTTGGCAGCACTTAACTTAGTTTTATGCTTCTCTTTTAAAGGTCAACATTCAGCGCGATAGAGCATTGAAGGTCTCAACACCATCTTATAAAATTTTCCTTTTAGTCTAAGCGGTACTTTTCTATCATACAATAGGCCTGAAGCATTACTCCACTTCAACCAACCAACTTGAATTCTACTACCATGCGTTGTATGAAATAGAATCATCAAGAGTTGCTCCACAAGTTCATTTGCATTTAAGTAATAAAAATATGTACATACAACATGATGAAGCATATTTTGCATAAAAATGAAAACTTTTCAACAAGTTAAGCAGCAATTAAGTAGAACAAAATAAAGACAAAATGTCAATGCTGCATTAATACTTAAGCTCATGCAAATAGCAGAGGTCAATTTGAAGCCCAAAAAATCAAAAGTTGAAACTCTTACAGCTTTATATCGCAAATTTGGAGAGTACTGAAGAAGCCTTGATACGAGATCAACTGCATCAGGAGGCATCCGTTTTTGAAAAATCTACAGTGCATTGGTTTGTTCTCAGTCATTAAGTTTTGGAACATGAATACCACCATGATTTATTAACAGACCTTATGCCAAGGATGAGCTTTGATTTGAGGAAACTTAAACTCCGTGTAATTTGGATTCATACATTTGATCTCTTCTCGCGTTGGGGTTCCCAAAATCTTGAATAAAAAAGACAGTTAATCCAGAATTAACTATGGTGAAGAGAAATGCATGGAAAGCTAAAAGACAAAAAAACTAAAATACAATAAATATATCAGCAGACCTTGATAATCTCCACCAATTGATCAACTCCACTCTCTCCGGGAAAAAGAGGCTGAACAATTTCATTGTTTAGTAACAAATATATATATACACAGTTTAATCTATAAATAGAGGCAAATCATAGAATAGAATTGATACAGGAATAAAAGCATAAAATGAAAAGAAAACAATAGCACACAATAACATCT
>NW_018164745.1:163079-163990 GCF_001263595.1 Phalaenopsis equestris
TATATATATATATATACTATCAACAAAATTTCAACATCCAACACGAATCTCTAGGAATGAGATAGATCTCGAGATAATCTTTTGAGTGAGAAATTGTTAAATTTTGATTAATAATCATTTAGAGCTCCAATTTCGACAAACTTATGGTCAAAACTGACCGACTCAACGAATCACACCTAATGATATTAAAATTAATTCAATTTGAGTCAAATCAAGCTCGGAATAAGTCATTAAACCACTTTTAGAATCATTTTAAATATATTTAGAAGGTCAAACAGATGTTAAATCCAATATACTTATAATTTAATCGAGAGTTTCGACAAGACGAATCCAAAGAGCCTAAAATCGCTCATTTCTGACATCATCAAGGTACTCAAATGTCCCTTAAATGTCGTCTGTGAGGGGAGCTCTCCATGCGTATGATCAAAATGGTTCATATTTTTGCACTAATTACACTCAGAACTCTATAAATAGAGCATCACCCCTCTCATGAGGGGAGAAAGAGCTTGAAGCTTGAGAGAGTACCCGAGAAAAAGCTTGAAGCTTTGAAAATGAGCTGAAGTCCGACATCACTGTTACCACTGACGACCACTGCCGACCATCACTTGACACCTATTGCCAATCACCATCGATCGCCGCTCATTCTGTGCAACAAATTCATCTATACACCAATATTGTAACTTGGGACATCTAACAACTCTTTCCTGTCTGTGAGATAAATTTTCGCAATAGTAAGCATCATTTTATAATGAAAATTTTTAGTTGAGCCCCGGGACACGTAATAACCCTTTCCCGTCTGTGGGATAAGTTATCTCAACTGTAATCATCGTTTTACAGTGAAATTTTTTAGCTGAGCCAAGCCCCCGTGATTTTCTCTTAACTTTACCAGTTTTCCACATAAAAACTCATGA
>NW_018164745.1:164090-165139 GCF_001263595.1 Phalaenopsis equestris
GCAAGCAACAGAGGCAAAATAGGAAGATGAAGAGAAGAGGGAGCTTGAAAAGTTTAGGTAAAAAGCAACTTTTAATGTTTACATTTATGCATTGAGTTTGGATTAAAGTCCATAAGCTTGGAAGCTTAATTAAGGAAATGTGTTTTTGAGATAAAAATATTATTTTTATAGCATGTTGTGTTATATTGTGTTTCTAAATCAAAAATTGGTATAAATTAATGAAATTTTCATTTTATTAGATTGCTTATAGAAGAATGAGATTTTGAAACAATAAAATAAGGTTATGTGGAGTAGGAGATCTATCGTTCATAGTGAGATAATAAACCTCTAATATAGAGGCAAATTATTCAAAAGTCTAGCGATTGTTAAATTTTATAATTACATTGAATTGTTAAGAACAAGTTAGTAGAAATTTCTTAATATTAAGCACATTAATGATAACAGATATGATCAATAAGTCAAATGCACTGTACATGTCCACCTGTTAAAATTAAGCATAAATTATTTTAATTCTATGCAAGTAATATGGCCTGCAACGTATATTCAGGAAGTTATGTCACTTACCTTATTGCATATTAACTTCTTTATTACAGTATTGATATATGTTGATAATAGCATGTGTATAAAAAAGAGAAAAATTATTTAAATGATTCTGATATGATGGTGAAAATAAAGGATGTTAATTAAAAATCATGCAATGTGAGATAAGTTAAGAAATTATGATTGCCTGTACAGTGAGATTAAAAGTTATTTTAAAATAAGCGTCAGTGGCAAAGAAGGTTTCCCAACTCTCTATTACTGTCACGTTAAAGCCGTCCAATCTTTATAAAGGAGCTATTAATACAGCTATGTAGAAGAAAATCCAACATTATCAATGAAGATAATGAGCAAATGGACTATGTTATGATCATATGATATAAATTTCGCATAACCTATATAATTTTAGACATTTCTAAGATTATGATCATTAGGAATGATGATAGAAAATGTAAGAAAAGCAAATAATTTAGTGTCACTAACCAAGTGCATTAAATAATTTAGCACTCAAT
>NW_018164745.1:165239-173045 GCF_001263595.1 Phalaenopsis equestris
CACTTCCCTGATACAAACCACAACATCGTCATCATACAATTCTAAAACTCCCTTAACTACACTCTTATTGTAATGTTTATCATTGTTATCAATTGAGTTCTTCATTACTAATCTCTTACATTCTAAATCTAAACAATCTAAGATGACTCTCCAATTCTAAAACTCCCTTAACTACACTTTTATTGTATTGTTTATCATTGCTATCAATCGAGTTCTTCATTACTAATCCCTTACATTCTAAATCTAAACAATCTAAGATGACTCTCTCTAATTTTGTCTGCCACTAAAAGAGGAGAAGGTTACCTTAACCTGGGAGTGGAGGAGGAGTTGCCAGAGATGCAAGTTCGTTGAAGAAACGCCACAGACGCTCGAAGCAGAGGAGTCACCATTGTTGCATTCGAAGAGGGGAAGGGTGTTAAAGCTAAGTTTGAAGTGGGAGAGTGCATGAATGAGGCTGTGGGGCGAAGGTATTTTATTAAGTTACCAGCATCAACTTTGCATCGGCTAGTGTTCGACAGTAATAAGTGGACCACGCTTCAACGCTAATTCCACGTAAAACTCGCTGTGAAAAGTGTTCGTTGAATTTATTCGGCAGATAACACATAGGCAACGCTAAACAGACACAAATATGATGCTAAAATTTATGTCGGAAGATGTCTGAGTACATTCTTTGCAGTGTTGCCAACAATAATACTATTCCTGCAACTATCATCTAAAATTCTCTCTCAATAAATATAGTTTATATAAGCACTTAACAATTTATCACATATGTGAACTCATACACTAGAAAATTCCCTTAAAACATCATTTAGACATTTTCTTACCATGGATTTTTTTTTTTTTTTGAAATAGGTGGAGTGGACTACTTTTCTAAGTGATAGTAGTCCTCCATTGGGGTCTCTTGCTCTCCTCTAGGTTTTTATTTTTGGGCTTCATGGGCTATTCTTGTATGATTTTTTTCGTGGGGCTTTCAAAATTCCTTCTAATAGTAATCATTGCACTAAAGTTAGTATACTATTATCATGGTCTTTACAAAATAATGAAGGAAAAAGTTCTCTAGAAAAGCTAACCATTTATTGCTTTTAATTTTATTATGGATTACAAATTTTTTAATTGTAAGTGTGAACTCATCTTGATAAGTTGCTTGAGATTTAAAGATAAATAAATGATATAAAGTAAATTTAAGGATAGAAAGGTTAAACATTGTCCATGTTCCAAGTTTTTGGGACCTTTTTTTAGTTTTTGGCTTCGCTCTACTCTTTACATAACTCCTTGTCTTGTGTGGTATATTCCATGCTCATTGCATCTTTTAGAATGTTTGATTTAGATTCATTCGTGGATTAACACACCTAAAAAAAGAGTTTAAAATAAGGATGAGAATCTAAGAATAAATTAATAATTCTTTAGAAGATATCTCTCATACAATATTTATGAATTGATCCTCTCCTTTTTTTTATAATGGCCTCCTTATTTATAAATGAGTTGACTCATAAGTTATGAATGTTATAAGTAATACAATTATGATCATAACTCCTAAGAGGTATCATTTTATCTTTTTCTCTTTTTTTTTTTTTCAGGTGTGGGATGTTATTATATTTATATAACGACTTGCATTGATAATTGCTTCTCATGAGTGTTTCTCTTTTGACAGTCCTTTGTCAGCCCAAGTGTCGATGCGAGTAGGTGAGGTCTATTGTCCTAATTGAAGGTTTAAGCATTGAGTTTGCCATTTTCATGTAATTGGGTGTATCTTTTTGTAGAATTGATTGTTTCCTCCTTCAACTTACTAACCCGGGTTGGGTCTTGACAAGTTGTATCAAAGCCGGACCTAATAAAGTCTAGCAGGAAAATGATCATGAAACTCATTAAGAAAATAATTTATGATCATTAAGAAAATTTAATAATAATTACAATATTTGTGATAATAATTATAAAACTTTAGCATCTCAAGGCAATTGATGTCGATCAGAACAATACATATGGGAATACTAGAGAGGTAAGAGCTACTGATTGGCAGAACTTAACACGTCCAACATTTACTAATCCCCATCTAGTGGTGTTAGTGTTCATACGAAGGCATTCACTCAGACGATAACTACAGTAACATGACTTAGTCAGGGTTCTTAGATCCAGGCTAATGCTAGTAGGACGCGCAGATGGATAAATATCTAAAGTTGTTCCAAGACATGAGACCACCCCTATTTTCAGGAGCGGGAGGATTAGTTGAGGCTGAGAACTAGTTGTTATGAATCGAGAAAATCATTGACAATTTATCTTCTCCATAAGAGAGTAAAGTGACATTGGCCATATTTGCTTTTGAGGGAGAAACGAAGAGGTTGTGTCAAGGACAACTATAGGAGAAGTTCGGAGGACGACTCAACAGCCAAATTCAGTAGGAGAATTTCATGAGGATTTGCTATGCTTATTTTGTCTTTCTCTCATCCAGGAGGAAAACAATGTGGTTGAGTTCACAATGTTGTATACGTATACACTGCACACCAATGCCGAAGAAAATTGTAATTATTTAATATATGGATTGAAGGATGTGATCAGACAACATTTAATTCATTTGGGCATCAATTATTATTCAGTTCTGGTGGAGAAAGTGAGGAGAATATAGATTGATCTACTAGCTACTCAAAGATGTAAATATTTTTAGAAGATAAAAGATGAAAAGTTCAAAAAATGAGTAGGTCACTCAATTTGTATTGTCTGGGCAGTCCAACATCAGAAAACCTAGATCTAGCAGCTGGGGTAGTAGCATTGTTACGACCTGTGCCAAGTGTGAGAATGCAGACAGAGGAGAATGTTTTACGGGCACCAACACTTATTTTTTGTGTCATCAAGTACACATGACGAGATATTTCCCGACATTGGGCCAGAGATCCCATGTTAATGTCAGAGCTAGTGTTGCACCTCCTCAAAAAATATTTGGCATGCAAAGGCAGACTGACTCTTTAGAATAAACTTCAATTTCGAGTCAAATTTGTTTGGATGTACAACCTCGAGTATATGCACTGCTCAACAGAAAGAAAATGATTCGCATGAAGTGATTACAAGTATTAGTGTAGTTAATTCTAGACATTTATACACTCCTTTTTATAGGTTTGTTGCCTATCTAAAATAAATTGGTCATAAATTTATTCGGTATTTGGGTATTGTTATTTGTTTATCTGTGAAGAATTTGTGAGATCCTAAGGATGGACTCATTCAAGCTGTCTGATAGTTTATTAATCATTCTATCTAATGGGTCTCACATAATGGTTTAATAAAAGCTATAGTGTGAATCTAACAATATATGATAGAAGTTTGAAAGTGAATTTAGTAATGCTACCACTAACAAAATTTTCAGTTATTCTAGAAAAGTATTTGCTATCTAACCATTTTATAACTATATATTGCTCTAAAACAATAATCAAATTCAATATTCTTAGAGAAGAAGTATTCAAACTTGTGGAGATAGAGGATCTTTATTTATTCGGCTTAAACGCCCACAAACTATTATTAAAATGGCACGAAGGCTTCCTAGCTCGAGTCAATGATATTATGAAAGAATCAGAAAAGTTTGACGATATATCGATGGTAAAAGAGTATCCAGAAACCTTAGATGTTTTGCTAGGGTTGCCTCCAAGAAGAAAGATAAATTTTGTTATTGAACTACTATAAGGAGCAGAACAAGTGGCAAAAAACATATTATAGAATAACAATTAAGAAGCTAATAGAACTAAAGTGCCAACTGCATGACTTATTATAGAATGGAATTATCATGCAGAGCACTTCCCCTTACGGAGCTCTAGTGTTTTTTTGTTAAGAAGAATAATGGGAGCTTACGATAATGTATTGATTATAGAGAATTAAATAAGTTTGTAATCAGGAACAAATACTTATTGTCATGGATTGATGATCTTTTTGATCAATTGAAAGGGACATTTGTATTTTCAAAGATTGATCTATGATTAGGCTATCAACAATTAAGAATTAAAGAAGATGACAGAGCAATGATAGCTTTTAGTGTCGGATATGAACATTATAATTTTGAGATTATGCCTTTTAGTTTATCAAATGTTATCACATCTTTATGGATCATATGAATAGAATCTTCAAACTATTTCAAGATAGATTCGAGATTGCCTTCATCGATGACATTCAAAAATATTTCAGTGATGAAGCCCGTCATGCAAAATCATCTTCACGTCATTCTACAGACACTGAAGGAGAACTAGTTATATGTCAAGTTATCAAAGTGTGAATTCTAATGAGCATAGTATTTTTGGGGCATGTGATTAACAGTGAAGGTATCACATTGGATTAGAATAGAGCTAAAGCGAAAATTGATTGGCCCAAACCAATTTACTATTACATAAGTTCAAAATTCTCTAGGACTAACAAACTATTATTACAGGAGATTTGTTGAGAGGTTATCTCATATTGCAATGTCTTTGTCAAGATTGACTCAAAAGACATTGACATTGAATGAACAGATCGTTGTGACGACGCACTTTAAAAATTGAAGATGTGCTTGATGAGGAATTCAATAATGACATGATGCATCTTGTGCCCTAATGTAAAAAAGGGAAGATAATTGCTTGTCTTTAGATAATTGAAAACTCAGGAGAATAATCATCTGACACATGATTTGGAGCTAGCAGTAGTCAAATTTGCTTTGAATAAATGGAGGTCTTATTTGAATGGAGTCATAATTAAAATATTTACTAATCACCAAAACTTGAAACATATTTTCACACAGAATGAACTGAATTTAAGGCAAAGGAGATGTAGTTCATTACAGATTATGATTTAGATGAACATTATTAACTAGGAAAAGAAAATGTTATGATAGATGCATTAAGCAGAGTGGCAAAATGTATTGCTAACTGGGTAATTACACAACAAGAATAATAATCAAGTAAAGATAAAAAGCATTTGCAATTATCCGTAGTTGCACCAACTGATGAGAGTTGTGTACTGTTGAATCAAGTGTTAATTCAGCCAACTTTGAAGAACATAATACGAGATACATTGCCACAGGATGCAGAGTTTCATAAAATATTATACAAAGTGAAAGCAGACAGATAGAGAAATATGAGATTGATGAAGAAAAGTTGCTGAATTCCAAAAATAGAATTTGCATTCTTGATGTAACGATTTACGTAAGGAAATCTTATATGAGGCATGTTATTTAGGCTACACAATACACCAAGAAAGTAACAAGATGTATCATAAATTCAAATGCTTATTTCGGTGGTCAAGGCTGAAGTATAATGTAGCAAAGTTCGTTGCAAGGTATGCAACTTGTCAAATGTTAAGGCTAAACATCAAAAGCCTAGTTAGATGCAGAAATCATGGCCTGTACCATAGTGGAAATAAGAGGACATTACTATGAATTTTTTGATTGGGCAACCCAAATCAAACGGGAGATCGTGATGCTATATGGGTGATTGTTGATCAACTGGCCAATACTACACATTTCTTGCCTATTACATATGAATTCTATGGACAAGCTAGCTCAAATTTTTGTAGATGAAATTGCACGAGTTTACAGGTCACAAAGTTAAATAGGAGATTCACATCCAAATTATAGTGGAAATTTCAAGAGAATTTGGATGCTCAGCTAACATTCAGTACAACTTTTCATCACCAATTGATGTTGAGTTAGTTGATGACCTACTTAGAAGACCTGCTTAGACTTCGTGTACTTAATTTTGGTGGAAATTGAAGAATACACATATGTCTGATAAAGTTTACCTATAATAATAGCTACCAAACTTGTATTGGTATGGCTCTTTATGAAGCTCTAAATGAAAGAAAATACAAGATACCTCCTTGTCGGGCAGAAACAGGTGAAAGAAAAAAAATTGATGTTGAGTTAGTTGATGAAACTACTAAGAAGATCTAGTTGACTCGTGACAGATGGGAGTATTTCAGGATAGAAAAAGGAAGTATTATGATGCTAAGAACCGACTAGATCAATTTGAGGTACAAGAATTTGCTTTTCTAAAAGTCAGGTCCGATGAAAGGTGTTAAACAACTTGGAAAGTCTGGAAAGTTGAGCTCATTGTATGTTGGTATATAGGAGATCGTGGAGAAGATTATAAAGATTGCTTATAGGCTTGCCATTTCTGCACATATGTATTGGATACATGAGGTGTTGCATGTCTCCTTACTACAGAAGTATATTGTTGATGTGCCTAGCAAGCTTTTTACGGATCCCATATACAGTAAACCTGATATGTCATTTATAGAGGAACTAAAAAAATTATAGAATATGATTTGAAACACCTCAGAAGTAAAGAGAATCCTTTTATTTGTGTATTATAGAAATGTGGGAATGAAAAAGATGTTACTTGGGAGAAGGAACCCGAAATGAGAGAAAAATATCCACATTTATTCAATTAAGATATCAAATATACTCTTATAAGAAGGGAAGATTGTAATAATAATCTATTAAAATTTTTATAACTTAATTATAAAAAAATAAAATTAAAAAAATACCTATTACAACTTTTGTTTCACAGGTGTTGATTGAACGACTCCGCACCGCAGCAAACGAAGTGAGGCGAAGGCAAACAATGGATCTTCCCGCGCGAATGAGTGCCTAGGACAAGGAAGTTGTGCCCTAATCTATTGGCAGAGAAGAAAAGGGATACCCAACGCACGATTTTCTCTTGGCATGCGGCTTTTGACTTACCAAGTAGACCTTTCCACATTCGAGAGGGCTCGAATGAGTTTTGTGTGCTCCTTTCGTAGTAATCGGAACAAGGCTTAATAGTGCAATGAAAGTGAGAAGTTGTGGCAAGGTAAGAAATTCAAGAAACATAAGATTAAAGTTTTGAATTGATATTGATTATAATACAACTTAAAATTTTTAATGAATTTAAATCAAATTTTTGAAACACTACATTAAAATAAAATTAATTAAATAGTGTTCACATTTGTTTAAAGAGAATTAGGAGAAAACTAAAAGAATTAAATTCTTAAAAATTCTTAAAACCCTATATTTAACCAGTTAATTAAAACACTCCTAACCCAAATGTGTTAAAAGAAATGTTATGGAAATTTCATAAAAGAAAAGGTAATTTGATTATTTCTATGAGAATATAAATTAGGCAAAATTTCAAATGAATATATTTAAATGATAGTAGTAAGGTTAGAATTAAAATGAAATGAAAATAAAACTCATAAAAATTAAAATGTTATTATAGGTAAGTCAGAAGATTAGATCGAAATAAGAGAGATGATAATTTAACTACATTTTATATGTGGGTAAATATGTTTTTATTTTTAACAGTAATTACACTTGTTTTTACTATTTTTAGCATTTATTTTAAGATAAAAACGAAATAAGAGAGATGATAATTTAACTACATCGTATATGTGGGTAAATATGTTTTTATTTTTACGAGTATTTACACTTATTTTTACTATTTTTAGCATTTATTTTAAGATAAAAAAAGTTCAAAGTATTTTTTAATGTTAAAAGCAAAGAAAAAAAAATATGATATATGAATTCACATTGAGTTACCCCCAGATGAAATTGCTAGAGAAGCGATATACACGTGCACGAAATGGAAATACAACGAAAATGGATGACTATATTTTTTGTGGGTACGAAAAAGGTAAATATATATTTTTAAAAGTACATATTCAGATGATAACTCCCAACAATAAAAAGTGTAACAAAAATAAATGAAAGTAAACAAAAAATCATTTTCTTTACTGTTTGTTTCTTTATACTGCCCGCTGTTTTTATTGTTTACTGTATTTTTCTTAAAATAAGAATTATTATAATTTAAAAATATTTTGACT
>NW_018164745.1:173145-173806 GCF_001263595.1 Phalaenopsis equestris
TCCACAAATGTACATAAATACGGATTGGGACCGTTTAAGAGCGTTATGGTCATTGGGTTTACGGTTAGTGATAAAATAAGAGAGTTCAAAAATTATTTGGACACAATTTCTGGCCTTTGATTCATAACTAACCTCCAAAGTAAAACTAGACGTATTCACTCCATACTTGGTCCCAAACCTTATGCACATTTAAGGCTAAATAAAGAAGTCGGTTGCTTGTTGTAGGAATGGAGTCCAATGGCTATGATATGGAGGCCTTCAAGCTGGCTGGAAGAATTTTGACTTCTAGACGGTTGTTAGAGAGGCTTCGCGGCTGTAGGAGCAAGCAGAGGAAGCCTCGGCATGAGATGTGGAGGACTTGGTCAAGTTTTGAAACTTGTCGGAGCGAACCGTCGAGTCGGCACGAGATGCAGAGGACTTCGTAGAGTTCTACGACTCATTGGAGTGGGCCATCGATTCGACACGGGACAATCATCGAGTTATGTGACTTGTTGGAGTGGGTCTTCGAGTCAGCAAGCGAAAGTAGCTCGTCTCTGCTTGAAGAAGAATGGTTGGCAAAGAGATCAACGACGTGGCGAGGGAAGTAATCGAGCACCTGCAGCCCCCGCGCTCATAGAACTCAGAGTTAGATGACCTCAAAGATGAGTGACTGCGGACGTGA
>NW_018164745.1:173906-189386 GCF_001263595.1 Phalaenopsis equestris
TAGATGACCTCAAAGATGAGTGACTGCGGACGTGACTGGAAAGAGAACTGAAGAGCATTTTAGGGTTTTGGCTCTAATATCAGGAAGAAATGTGGAGAAACAATATTCACTTGTTACATGATATTCAAGTTATAATATTTCCACTTATTATATGGAGAATTGCTAAAGCAAACATAATAAAGGTATTTACAACTTGCCAAATACAAAACAAACAAAGAAGGAAAGACATACAACATAATAAGAAAAGAATAAAAAAGGAATAAAGCTGAAATAGGAAATTCCCTCCAATAACTTCCACAAATTAAAACATTGGGGCCCATATGACAGGCAGTTTGGGCCACCAAACAGAGACAGAATTCCACATTTATTTTTTAAAATCATTAAAGTGATTTAAGGTAAAAAGAATGGAGTAAAGTTATTATTCATTTCCTCTTAAACCGGCAACAGCAAGCATCTCCACACATAAACCATAGTTGTAACAAAGCCAGGAGAATCCCAAACCTATGCAAGTTCTACAATCATAATCATACTTCTCTCATTCCGCAACAACATTTGTGCCTCTATGCCATGTAACAATCCCATTCAATACACATCTCTAATAGCCACATGCTATACTCATCAACATCTTACACACGCTCACACATCCTTGAAAACATCATAAACCAATAGCATTTTCCACTAAAAGTCCATAATTTGATTAATAAGCATAGAAATTTATTACCAAAAATAAAAAGTAAGAGCAATTAAAAAAATGAAAAGATTACATAAGAAACTTTTCTCATTGATTCAAGGATATGTATCACTCCAATGTAGCCCAAAGATTCCTAATTCTGCGTGCGTCCCTCTTATAAGCCAAAATTTGAGGTTGTTTGGGCTAATTATTTCAGAAATCCTTAGTCATCGAAAATTAGCATCACTATATGTGCCTAAATCAAAGAGTATTAATCAGCCAAAGGTCCTGCGGCTGTGAGGTTCATCTTAGAGTGGAAAAGTGGTCCTAGAGATCTTCTAAAATATGATGGAGATCTTTCCAAATCTAATATATATAGATTTCTTATCTACGTCAATCTGATGTAAACTCATTCAGAATAATTCAAATAAAATGCTTCTGATTGATTCAAGAAAAAAAAAGTATAAGTTATCACAAGATGCACTTTCTTCTAGATATCATTTGCCTTTGAAATTTTTTTATAATTATTAGGGTTAGTTCCGGGCCAACGTAGCTGCTAACCAAGTTAAGCATTACATACAATCAGTAACTTTTTCTTTTACTTTATTTATTTATCTATTTATTTATTTTACATACAATCAGTAACTTGAACTATGGGCGGGAAAGTAAAATCAAAATAGCATCGGTGGAGAAAATTCTACAAGTAGTCAGTGACTACACATCCCATTTAGAATTTTAAGTTCTTCAGAACAAGATACCAATCAGAACACTACAATAGCTACAATGGAAGGTTGAATAAAAAATAAAGACTATTGAAGGATCATAAACTGATAAAGATTGCCTCAGATGGCGACTTCAAGGGCATAAAAGTTTCAAACCTACACTTAAGGGTACAATATATTGATAAGGCCTTTGACAAGAATGATTACCTTCGCACATGCAAAGCCAGTTCCAAAAGTGTGCCATTTCAGATGTTTTGATCTGTGTTGTTCAGTTTTCCAGATAGACTTAGAGTCTCCTGTGTAAACAAAAATAAAAAATTTACAAATATATAGGTGAATTAATCACTAAATGTCAATATATGAATGCTATCACCTGGAAATCAATTTAGAAGCTAAGCAGATTATCCCGTCTTTTATAATACGGTATATAGAAACTTGTAATGAGTTTAAAAACCTTTCAAAGATTTGCCACTATAGTTACGAACAATTGAAGCTTGTGGATTTCTACTTTTCCTTGACATGTATTTAGATCATAATATGATGTCTACATAACTACGAATACTTTTGCTATGGCTAAGGCAAATGATCCAAAATCATAGTAAAGATTTGGAAGATTTACATACACACCACTTAATTCTGATATATTTTCATATCTAACACCTAAACTTCAATTTTTTACATATATGCCTCCATACATATTCATGAAAAGGTGTATTTCACATTTTAAAAGTTAAAATAGTGACATTTTTTATGTGCTATGACAGATTTGGGCAATATAAATGTAATGTCGGTCAATTTTTTGATTATTTGAAAATATCTTTAATTTAATATAAGAGATATATAGTTTGGGCCTTGAAAGTAGAATGTTTTAATTTTCGAAAAAAAAAAAATGAGACCAAATGGATCTCATTCGTGCAAAATTTTCCATAATCGTGTCTGATACCGCGAATACTACACCTTCCCGAAAGATAAGTATAGACCTCGGCGATAAACCCAATCCTGCGTATAGTTTGGGTTTTGAAAGTAGAATGTTTTAATTTTCGAAAAAAAAATGAGACCAAATAGATCTCATTCGTCCAGGTTTCAAGTTCCCTATAGAGGCAAATCCATATAGTTAATTACATCTCAAATGACTGGGGTCATTGAGAAATGAGAGGTATTATTCTTCAAGATTTCAAAGTTTAGGCTTTCACGGTAGGACGTGGAAAAGCAAATGGGAGTGGCTCGAATATGAATAGTTATTTCAGGAGTTCAAATGAAGGAACATGTAAGGGATGTCATAGATCTTGAGAAAAAACCTCAGTGACTTCCCAGACTATCCCACTGTGTGGTTGTGTTTTGGAGAAGACATTATTTAAATATTGAATCCCGTCAATTTTATTATTTGAGACTTACACTTTCATAATAATTGGTTATGTAAATAACCCGCAGAGATAAGAGGTTTTACGTCGTTCTAGACAACAACCTCAAAACCTAAGGCGAGTTACGACTTACGCTACACAACATAGTTGTGCAGGGGCCTAAAAAAAGGTGAGAAATTACGTCGTGCTAGGCGAGCTACCTCAAACTCCTATGGGTTGTTTAAACTAGGAAAGTTTAGTTGGTGTAGACTCAAACAACAACCTCAGAACCTAAGGCAAGTTACGACTTACGCTACACAACATGGTTGTGCAGGGGCCTATAAACTCCATGTCGCGCTGCCCACAAAGTTGCTCCAAATTCCTTGTCATCGCGATGGCTCCAGGGTTTAAGTGTTTGAAATTACGTCGCGCTACGCGAGCTACCTCAAACTTCTATGGGTTGTTTAAACTAGGAAAGTTTAGTTGGTGTAGACTCATTTTACTATTGTAGAATGACGACCACCTCCACCTGTAGTCCGCTCTAAACTCCATGTCGCGCTGCCCACGAAGTTGCTCCAAATTCCTTGTCGTCGCGATGGCTCCAGGGTTTAAGTGTTTGAGATTGGTGGTTCATGTTTCACAGTTTTGGTGTCAATGTTTGGTTTTGTTTTATTTCGATTTTGGTTTTACATGCAGAATAAACAAATTGTAGGTAAGTAAAAGGTACTTGAAAAGTAAAATGCAGTAAAGTAAAATACTGTAGATAAGTTGTAAAAGCGTACTTAGTCATCTGTTACTGTTGTGTTATTAGAGTTGCGAGCATAGTATGATTTGTAGCATATTTAAATAAACTTGCAAGAAAATTAAAGGCGAGAAAACCCAGCACGAAAGTCAGAAAAACGAGTCGTAGAACTCACAAGCAAACGAAACACTTAGCCACATATGAAAGACCAGGATGGGTGTAAGACATTGGTAAAAGTGGAGGCTCAGAGCTGGACTGTGTGTTTCTCGATCTTAAACAAGAGCTACCAGCCTGACAATCTATGGAAAGCAGTTCTTAACCTCAATCCGAATGATTAGTCATGGACCTTTATAAATTTTCACAGAAAAATTCTTTGATTTTCATGCAAAAGTTGTTGTTCAAATTTTTTTTATGCAGTTCTTTTAACATGCAAAAGAGATTTTTATTTTATTTTTGTAAATGTTTTGTAAAGTCGTGTAGTCCAAATGTTAGTCACTCTAATCGTGCAAATGCTAGTCACTCTAATCGTGCTAGGACTACTGACAACTTAAGTGCATTGGGGGCAAAAATTTCACAAAGAATTGACAAATAGTATCATCCGAAGATTCTTGAGGTCGAGGATACTATTCTAAAAAAATCTCACTCTACATCCCTCGTTTAAGCACACACAAGCAATGTCGTCATCGTCCTCGCCACTTAGACCCTAGACTTATCCTAGTCTGATGATCCATATGTGGCGTTAACAAATTTTCTCAATTGCCAGAAAAATTTGAGTGTAATATCCAAGCTCAAATTCCGGTACACTGGGTTTCATTGTAGGATAAAACATTGCGGGAATTTCACTGTTGATTTAATTAAGGAAGCATCGACTATGCATCGGTGCATCCTTATGTCTAGTATCTTAATTAGTTTGTGAATCAGTGCATCCTTATGTCTAGTGTTTTAATCAATTTGTGAATCAGCGTCAAGTGCCAAGTTACATTATTTATTTGAAAATTAGGTGGATGAACACTCGCCTAGGGTGTGTTCCTAAAATCTAAAAAGTCTGCACTGAAAAATAGGTGGATGGGCTCTCACCTAGGATGAGCTCCTAAAATCTAGGAAGTCTATGTTGAGAATTAGGTGAATTGACTCAAACCTAGGGTGTGTTTCTAAAATCTAGGAAGCATATGCTGAGAACTAGGTAAATAGACTCTTACCTAATATGTGCTCATAAAATCTAGGAAGCATGTGCTGAGAACTATGTAGATGGACTCTTACCTAGGATGTGCTCCTAAAATCTAGGAAGTTTAACTTGTGCTTAAAGTGATTTAAGGTGTTCTACCCCCAATTAATTGTTTTTCAAATAATCCTCAAATATTCTAAGTGTCTTCCAAGTAATTAAATGAGAAACTCCCATTTTTTTGACTTAACCATGTAAAAAAAAAGACTAAAACAAAAGAAGGATGAGGCAGACCCACTTCCAAAACTAATAAAGTAAAGGGGGAAAACAACGAGTGGATCGGCCTAAAAACGTTTAAATAAAAATCAATTGAAACCCAAAACAGTGGCCAAAAGGGGTCCCTCAAACCAATTCTAAACCGCAAGTAAATCAGCACTTAATGGCTACATAAATCTCGCCAAAATAGTGCGAAGATTGTCTCAAAATTAGTCCACCAAACTGCCACAAAAAAGTGATTAAAACAACCCCGCAAATGATGAGTTTAATGCCTCCAAAACAGTAGACAAAGCTCTCAAAATCAGCCCCAAAACAATAATTTTAAAATTCCCAAACAGCTCTCATGTAAGCTCAAAGAATCAATTTTAAATGTACCAAAATCAGCTAGGAAATCCAGTCCAAAATAGTGTGTGAACTCTCCAAAATCAGTTAACAAACTGACTCTAAATAGTACGCGAATCAGTAGAAAAAGCCCTAAAACGTAGACCCGCAAAGAAGCATTCAAGCCGTGAAATAATGATCATCTTGAGCCTCGTAGTATTCCCTTTTGAGTGCTCGAAGCATGAAATCAACAAATGATTATTTAAGATCAACAAGTAAATGGTTACTGGAACCTCACAATGTTTGCATTTAAGTGTTTGAAACATAAAACCAGTAATGAAGCATTTAAAATCAGCAAGTAAATGGTCATTGTAACCTCACAATATTACATTTAAGTGCTTGAAACATAAACCAACAACAGAGCATTTAAAATCAGCAATAACATATAATCAAAATAGTGTTTATAGTTCTCCAAAAATTAATAAGAATGTATGGCCAAAGCAGCATTTTATTCTTCCAAAACCACAAGTTTATAAGGCTCAAACAACATCTATGTCATTCTAAAACTTTCAATTCAGCAAGTAGGCCTACAAATATTGAAGTTTATGTGTATTGTAAAAGATAATGCATTTCATCAAACAATTCACGAGCTAACTTAATATATATAAACTTCATAAACATATCCATCAACAGATTCCTCAGCTTCAAATAAAATAGAACTCCCTTCTCCATCAAGTAACAATGTTCCATACAGATCAGAGATGAGTTCACACAAGCTTTCAGCAATGGCATTAGAGCATGGAGCCTAAATTTTGAAGATGAAGAAAAATATTTCACGATTAAATTTAACAGAAGTCTATCAAGATCAGGAGAGAACAAATTTACTTGGGAAAGATTTCAATACCCAAGTACTACATGAACATCCCATTGCCAGATTTCGAAAGTTCCATGCATTGAATAGTGAGTTCAATTAATTAAATATGAATATGTTTACGGGGTGTGAAATTACTTATCGCATGTCAATAATTACAAAGTGAATGGAGATTATGAGCTAATCACAAGCATCTTAGAATAGCTACCATGAATAATAAAAAATCGATTAGCAATGTTAGGGGAACAAAAGAAGCAAGAGAAACCATTGAAACCTATTTTGAGATGGTTGGAAATGGAAAGGGGCTCTGTACTGTTTGTTCACGACAGAGAAAGTCTTCGGAATCCTGCGACTTGGACGACCAGAATAGGAAGAGGCGGGCAGCTGGGATTTTGACCGAGCGGAAGGACCGAGCGGGAGGCGGGGGTCTTGGACGGGAAGAAGTGAACTTTAGTGAGGATGAAGGGGAACCTGACGTGAGAGGGAGTCGAGTGAGAAGAAACGTGTTGGTCTTCGGCGCAGTGAAGAGGAGACCAGCTGAGCAGGAGAGGCAAAACAGGACCCGATGCCGAGAGAGGAGAAGGCGCGCGGGATTTGTCGAGAGCAGGGAGGACGAATTTATCGAGGAACTGAGCTTCAGCGCAGTGAAGAGGAGACAAGCTGAGGCAAGTGGGGCTTCGGTCGAGACAGGCAAAGGAGAGCGGGAGTGGGATCGAGCAGCTTCGGCCTGTTCGACGAGGAGGAGAGGAGAGGTCACGAGCAGGAGAGGAGTTTTAGTCGCGAGCGGTTTTCTTCTGCGTGAGGAAGCCGAGCGAGGTAGCAGGAAGTAGGATGGCGGTCTCCTGCAGAGAGGAGAGGCAAGCGGGAAGATCCGGAAGGGGGAGCCGGGGATCAGGCGAGTGGGATCTCTCGAGAGCGGAACTGTAGCAAAGAAGCAGGCGCAAGGAGGTCGAGCGGGAGAGAGGAGCTGTTGAGTGCAAAGGGAGAGCATGATCGAGAGGAGCGGGCGCGAGAGAAGGGAGCAGAGGAGGTCGAATAAGAAGAAGGCGAGCCGGAAAGCTGAGCGGGATCGAACGAATTGGCATAGACGCATTATCCGTTACAAGCATTAGGCGCAAAATTAAACACCTTCCATGTGGGGAATCCTCATTAGGCAAATATTAAATTTCCTCATTAGGCAATAATTAAATTTCAATTTAACTAAATTAATGTGAGATTAAAAGGTCAATTTGAAATTTAAAATTTGAATTTTAAAAATATGTGAGCTGGTGATTAGCCTGTATTCAGCCCGAATTGAACCCGAATCGAACCTGAGTCGAACCTGGGTCGAGCCCGGACCCGCGCATCGCTAAAAAAAAAAATGTGCATCGATATTTGTGCTAGTCGCTCGCGCGCAAAACCATAATAATACAGGTGTCCTTTTTAGCTAAAGTCGACATCCCGGACGCATCCGTGTGATTTGTTTCGTCATCTGGGGTCGTCCAAAAAAGTTCACCAACGGTCGGGTCAAAAATGTGTCAACTTCGTGCGTGGTGTAGCGAGTGCGTGAAGTGCGGCGTTGGTGAGTATTTGAGTCATGGAGGGTTCACCTAAGACCGTCTGATCCTGTAGGAACTCATTTTCGGGACTTCTACATGTTGGTTTTAACCCTTGCAACTAGAAGTTAAGTGCTTGGAACCACTCATGCGAGTTCTTCATGAAAATATTTTACGGGAGGTGGGCTCCATTGCTAGTCCGCTGGGATGGTTAATAAGAACTCTTAAAGCTAGATCCTAGGTTCTAAGAGTAGGAGACTAAAACCTCACTAAAAATGAGGTCAACATGTAAAAGTAGAGTTTACATGTTAGATATAAAAATACATAAGAATTGGGTGACATGAATGCAAATGCCCCTCAAGTGTCTCTCTTTTAGTCTGTTAGTTCATGAATTGCAATGCTGCTACGAATGTCGTTTGCTTGCATCACAATGTTACTGTCGTTTAAAAATTTGCTCAATCATGTTGTGAAGTTATACTAATGTTGTTTATCACATTGATATGCAAATGCGATGAATTATGGCAATTTGAATATTGTTACCATCCTCAAACATAATAAAATGAAAGCTTTAATAGCTATTTTGGGATTATTACCTTTTGAAATATTGCTTATAAATATTCATCCTCAGGTAAAATAAAATTGTAACTCTTTTTAAAATCTTTATTTAATAACAGAGAATACCAACCAGTATGAAGACAAAAGTTTTTAACTAGTTTATAAAATAATGTTGTGAATTAAAGGTAGTTTCTCTCATCCATTTCGCTGTCCTAGTATTTATCTATAGGTTTTATTGGTAGGTACTCCCAATACGTCATAGTAAAAGTTTAGGGACCATTTGGGTCACTTTTATTTTTTATTTTTTATTTTCTATTTTTATTTTTTTTTATGTTTTAATTTGAAACAAAACATATTTGGCTATTTTATCAAAATATGATTGCTTTTAAAAGCACTCAATACATTTAAAAGTTGTTTTGAGTGTTTTCAATATATTTATAGAAATGAAAAATAAAAACACGCAAAAAACACACCAAACAAAAATATTTTTAAAACAAACATTAAAAAACACAAATAAAAGCAAAAAATAGAAATGATCCAAACAAACCCTGAGGAAAATTGAACTAGATGTCAAGATAGCACTGGAAAAATAGAACACAAGGAGAGATGATTGTCGAGTTAAACGAGGCAAAAAGGGTGCAGGTGACCTTCATCCGTCTGATCTCATCAGAATATAAAATAATAATGTCCTGATGCTAAAGGTAAAGATTCAACTAGTTAAACATTCTTTATGGGCTTCGAAAGGAAAAGCTTAGGGAATGAAATTCATTAGTGTTCTGATTTTTTTTTTTATTTTGATCCAGCACATAATACATAGATGCTTGTGGGGTAAAGCATGAATGATTGTTTCATCTTTTGCCCTTGAAATATTTCATCACCATATCTCAACAACTTGAAGTTGTCTACATTAATCCCTCTTCGATCAGTTCCTTCGGATGTTGCAGAAGATGTTAACTTCAAATTTTGCAGGCATTTACTCAAAACATCCATAATATGGGCTTAATATCGATGATATATATTAAGATTGCAAGATATTATTTTATCTCATAATACACCAAAGGCACATAAAGGCGATATCTAGTTGAACTCATGTGGGTTGGCCTAAACTAGAAATAAAAAATTTTGATTTTGACTCGAGTCAAATAGAGTCGAATCAATACTATCATGTCCAAGTTGAGTTTTGAGTTGAGTCGAGCAAAATATAATATTTTATAAAATATTTTTAATCATTGATTTAGATTAGTATCTATATAAAAGTAACTAAATTTTAAGAAAATGTAAATGCATGTGTATTATTTATATGTTATATGATAGTGAATGCACATGTAATCATGTATGTATATTTATACATTTGCTAATACAAATAAATATGTGCAGACTACATACCATATTTCAAGTTAATTTCAAGATGAAATGATCTTATTTCGAGTGAGCCGTCTTTAGGTAAGATCAAGCTGAATTTTTTTTTTTTACTCAATTAAATTTAAGCAAGTTTCAAGTCTTGGATATAACTACCCACCCTAAAGGAACATTTCTAGTATAACCAATTTGCATTTCTACATATTACATCATCCTCTAAGTTCGATCATTTTGCAAAATAGAACCAAAATATGGTGCATCATACTAAGGAAGTATGTGATCCCCTTATAGAAAGATCAATATTAATTCTGTCATTTAGGAGAACATGCCATTTGTTTAGTTTTTGTTGAGCCAATGTCAAGTTCATGATGTAGAGTGGGAAGCATCAAACCTCGACTTGCAAACTTCGCAAAGAGGGAAGTAGTGAATCGTGGCTTGTGACATCACACTACTCTAGGATACGATCTACAAGATTGTGGAGAATCCCATAATCAAGGGAGAAGGGGGCACCCGAATTTTCATTCTTAGCAATTTTTTTTCTTCTTTTTTTTGGAGAAAAAAATAATTAATCATTTTCAATTTTATAATAAACGATTACAAGATAAATAGAGGGAGATGACTTCCACATTTGAAAAATCATAAAATTAGTCATAACTCCCAACAATAAAAAAATGAAATATGAATTATATCATATCAATAATACTAAGCTATAAAAATTAAAAACACTAAAATAGAATTCATATTAATAATAAAATCTTCTTAAAAATCCAACACTCCCTCAAGTGGGAGCATAGATATCTATCATGCCCAATTTGTTTACAAGAAACTCAAAATTAGGCCTGTAAAGTCTTTTGATGAAGATATTTACTATTTTTTTAGCAGTAGGGATAAACGACAAGTAAATAGTTTCTCGATCAATTTTCTATTTTATGAAGTTTCTGTCAATCTCCACATGTTTTGTGTAAGTTGCACAGGACTTTTTGTGATCCTTATGTCTGTTTTATTGTCACAATATAACTTCATTGACATGTTTATCAAGATCTACAGCTCCTAAAAAATTATGCTCAACCATAACATCTCACATACTCCATTAGATATTATGCCTCGGCACTACTCGCAAACAAATTTTGTTTTTTCACTCTGCCATGTAACTACATTTCCACAAATATACATACAATATCCAGACGTCGATCTCCTGGCACTAATTATAACGCGGCCACCCTTTCCTTTATTGATGATTTCTCATCATAATTTCTTTTATTCTCTACTTCTTTCATATTTCTCTCCTTGCCTATTATATATCTTTCCTATCATACTTTTTGACCTACGTTATCTACTAATCTCTTTTTATATAGGTGTTGTTTTCTAAGGTTAGAGAAGAGTTTTATGAGTGTTGGTTTCTGATTGCTTCCTTAGAGGCATTCTTCCCCTCTGGGGATTGTACTTAACGATGAGAAGGTGCTCCAGTTTTAACTCGTCCATGGTGATGACCGTCTCCAAAAGTCCGAGTGGCGCTCCAAATGTAGCTCGACCCTGACAAGACATTTATCCTTCCGCAACCCCCTCCGTCACCGGTTGCAACAAACACAAACCACCGACCTTGCTATCATCTTCAATCCATGTTGTTGTTCGGTGTTTCCTACAGTTATCCTACTACTGTCAGCCACGCCAACCCCCTTCTTGTTGCTATTTGATGCTTCCAGCGGTTGTCCTATTGCCGCCAACCCAGCCGACACCTTCCTCGCTATTGTTCGTCGCTTTCTGCAGTTGTCTCCACACTCTCCAACAACCACGACCCCTCCCCTACAACCACCAGCCACCTTCCAGCCTTCTTTCAGCCACCGCAGCCATCTCCCAACGACCGACCTTCCCTCCTGTCACCTCCCCTCAACCACAGCCCCCTCCCCCTTCCAGCCTTCTTTCAACAACCACAGCCATTTTTCATCAATAGCCAACCCACCATCCAGTAGCCTCAATCCTCGTTATCACTCACTGATATCTTTAAGTATTTATGTTGTCTGTGTTTGTTTGTGATTACTTACCGTTTTTTCAAGTGTCATGTTTGGAATTCAAAAATGGTAATCTTTTATTTTTGTTGTGATTTGGGTTTACTTCAGTATCCTAAGGTTCCCTAACATCCGCTCCCACCCAATTCACCACAATAAATTTTTTTTTCATATCACTTTCTTACTTTGTTCCTTCTATCTTTGTTTCCACATATCCCAAACTCTAATCATGTCACCAAGAAGATCTATGCCCAAGCCTACCCGCGACAAGAAAGGGTAAGAGCTCTGGCATCTTCATCAGAGGTTTATGAATATTGAAGAGAAAACCCAGTAGGAGGATACCCTCGACCGTGATCTGGAAGGTCGTAGGGGAGAACAAGAAAATATGAAGATGAAGCGTTCGTGTCAACTTACTACCACCAAAAGTGGCAAACTTTAGCTTATGAAAAGGAGAGACCGTATCACCAAGCCCCCCTTGCTACTATCCAGCAAAATTAATCCGCAAGTTTGTCACAGCCAGAGATGTTGCAAGTGCATTAAATTTGGACATGTTAAAACAGAATGCACAACCAGGGGAGTGATCTACTTCACTGAGCACAAAGTCAACGGAATGTTGGGTAAAAACACCACAGACACTGAAGAGCAATTCGAACAAAAATTTTCATTTGATGACGTCTCCCCTTGTGGAATCCCCTTGTTCGTGGATACATCCACTGCCTTTCCTCCATGTGATCAAAAGGAACATGCGACTTTTGATGAAATTGTGGTTCCTGCTTTCCTAGAAGATTGTGAACTTTTAGTTGAGACATAAAATCACATAGACCAGAAGATGTCAGAATTTAAAATTTCAATGGATGGTCTTAGTAACGACCAACTGATAACATCACCAGTGATAGCATCATAGGCGGCCACACTTCCAAACCTCACCTCAAGTGTTCCATATGAATAGACGAAATACCAGTGTGAAGCTCTATTGGAACACAACAGAAGATGTCAATTCTCCAAAACTTCAAGAGTATGAGGAATAACCCGGAAGATAATAACAAGCAAACATCAACCAAACTCTTTCAAATCCTCAACCTTGCTGGGCCCAACTTGGCATAGATGAGAAGCATATGAGATATTTACTTGTTTGGAATTTGGCTCGGGAGAACCTACGTGATGGTGTACCTCCGGCTCAGATTATGCCAAATCAGAACGGAATGAAAGGAAGACCAATTTATTATTTTTCATCAAACCAAAAGCTTCTCACTTCTCCAAATTTCAGTTCCTGCTATGATGCACCTCATGTTGTTGTTGGAGCTTATGTCAAACGCATTTTTGTTGAAGAACTTGGTGCAAAAGAAAGTCCTTTGTTAAATTGCACTCTTAAGGAAGACTTCGATGGGGGCCATCCAAACCCTAAACTGACTTATGCCAACGAATTAGTTGTACGGATGGGATTGAGTAAATCAAAACTGCAAGATAAGCCCCCTAAGTTTGGTGCAGTTGTTGATAATGATATTGATCGTAACATGATACTTGGTAAAAGATACTTTGTGACTCTCTGATTATGTTGTCATCATCATTGTTAACGCTATTCAGTCCATTCCTTACTTTTCTTTTGGGATTGAAGGGCGTTGTCAGGAGCATGCCAACCTCTGCAGCGCTTGCTGTTGTAGCAAATAATCTAAATCTGAACTTTTTCTGAGATGCTAATAGGATGGAAATCCTTTGGCAACTTGATAGATGATGGACTTTGTTCGGTTTGTGGTGAAGAAAGTTTTGGGACAAGTGCAGATCATCTTCATGAGAAGAATGGGATCTAGGCAGTCTTAGAATAGCTTTCTATTCTTGCCTATAAGACCAAGGACAATCTCAATGGGAGAAAGCTAGTGACAGTAGAAGACATAATTCGCCAACATTGGGCTACTTATGGTTGTCAATGGAATTCAGGGATGGTTGACAATGACACGGAAGCTTCCACCTACAATGTCGAAGCTCCCACAACCCCGAGAGGTTGACGCGAGGGCTATGATGGACAGACTGATACTCAAAGGGAGGGGGGCAGCCACTCCTCCCTTTCTCTTCTCTCCTTCTCTCCCCCTTCCCCTCTTTTCTTCTTAGCACCTTCCTAATATAAATCTTTTCAAATCAAAATTTTTGAATATTTTGATTCCTCTTTCCTAAATTTTGAGATCTTATTTTATTATTCTTATTTTAAAATATTTCCTAAAATCTAAAATCTAAGTTTATTCTCCTTTCTTATTTTAAAAAGCATTTCCTAAATTATGAAATCTAATTTTATTCTCTTTCTTATTTTATGTATTGCCTAAAATAAAGTTCTAACCTCGTTATAAATAGAGGATGACCTGCTTAAGGTTAGGGGTCTTGTTTTTTATATTTGAATTCAGGTTTTAGCCTTGGTATTTTCTTTTTGAGGGTTGTATCCAACGTTGAGGTAGTGTTATGGTTATCCCTCATTCGAGATGGTGATCATCTTCAAGAGTTCGAGTGGTGCTCCAACTGTTTGACCTAGACCAGACATTTATCTTACCATAACTTTGTTTCTCTGCTGTCATTTCAGAATCCATCCACCGCAACCCCCTCTTCCATTGTTGTCAGACACTTTCCTGATCCCGTACAGCCACCACTACCCCTCCAACTTGTTGTCCAACCCTTTCAAGCCCTTCCCGGCAACCTGTCAGCTCCCCTGCAACAACCACCTTGTCGTCACAGCCTTTCCCATCACTGTCAGTGCTTCCAGCTCTTTGTCCACCCTCCGAAAGTGCCGAGAAACCATCCCAGTTGTTGTCCTACTTCTTCCACAGCAACCCCCACCTCTCCAACCTTCACCGCAACTGCAAATCCAACCTACCCTCGCTAGACTCCCTCCTCATCAAGCGTGTTGTATTCATTAGTTGCAATCCTTTGTTTTGTATTTTTGTTTTGTATTTTTGTTTTGTGTGCTTTCGTTATTTTTAGTCTTCATTGTAACCTTGTTTTGAGTTAGTAGTTACATTGTGTCTTGCGTCGCGATTTAGGTTAACTCAGATATCATTTGGTATCACAGCTAGCTCATCCTCAGTTATATCCTAGAGTTTCTTAACATCTGCCCCCACCCAAGTCACCTCCTACCAAAATTTTTTTACCTAAAAAGTTTCAATAGATGAAGTCGGTGCTCATCAACCTCAGGAGATTGACGTGGAAGCTTACAGCGAAGTGGTATACGTAGCTGCTACAGTAACCGCGACCCTCCTTTCCTATTTAATCTCTTCCCTTTCGTTTCATTTCTTGATGATTTCTCATCATAATTCATTTCCTTCTCTACTTTTTTCCTATTCCTCTACTTGCCTATTATATATATTTTCTATCCTACTCTTTACCTATTTTATGTACAAATCCCCTGTGCATATAGATGTTGTTTTCTGAGGTTAGGGAAGAGTTTTATGGGTGTTGATTTCTGATTGTTGTCTTAGAGGCATTCTTCCTCTCCAGGGGTTGTACCTAATGACAAGAAGGTGTTCTGGCTGTAACTCATCCGAGGTGGTGACTAGGGCTGTCAAAAAAGCTCGTTGTTCGCAAACAGTTCGTGTTCGGTTCGTCAATGAGTTCGTGTTCGATTCGTTCGATAAGTAAACAAGACAAACGCGAACAAATTTTTTTCGTTCGGTTAGTTAAACGAACCAAACACGAACAGTGATGCGTTCGTTCGCGTTCGAATCGTTATTATTTGAAATTTAAAATAATATAAAATAATTAGATAAAAAAAATTTATTATATTTTAAAACATTAAATTTTATAAATTATAATATATAATAAAATAATAATAATAATATATTAATATACTATAGTAGTAATATACTAATATAGATATTGTATATTTATATAATATAAGTTATATAATTAATATATAATATTATTTTTATATATTAATATTAG
>NW_018164745.1:189419-194815 GCF_001263595.1 Phalaenopsis equestris
AAACTAAATTTTAAACGAACCGAACACGAACACAAGCTTTGTTCGTTCGTGTTCGGTTCGTTTACACCCCTAGTGGTGACCGTCACCAAGGATCCGGGTGGTGCTCCGGCAGTAGGTCGACCGTGACGAGACATTTAGCCTTCAGCAGCCCCCTCCAGCCCCGCTTCCAGTGGCAGCAAACAACTCGACCTTACTGCTCTTCATTCCCTGATGTTGTTCGATGTTTCCTGCAGACTATCTTGTTGCTGCCAGCCGCGCCAACACCCTCCCTATTGTTGTTCAATGCTCCTAATAGTTGTCATGTTGTCGCCAGCCCCGCCAACACCTTCCTCGTTTTTGTTTGGTGCTTTTCGCAACTATCTCTGCACCCTCCAACAACCATGACCCTTCCCTACAGTCGCCAGCCTTCTTTCAGCCACCGCATCCATCTTTCAGTGGCCAACCTTCCCTCTTGCCACCTCCCCTCAACCGCATCCCTTCCCCTTCATTTGTCAACCACCGTCCAACCTTCTTTCAACAACCACAACCATTTTTCATTAGCCGCTAACCAAACGTCCAGAAGCCTCCATCCTCGTTATCACTCGTGGATATCTTTAATTGTTTATGTTGTTTGTGTTTGTTTGTCATTACTTCCTGCTTTTTTAAGTATATTGCTTTTTTAAGTATCATGTTTGTAATTTGTTTAGAATTCAGATTAATTTGTGTTTCCGTTATAGTTTGGGTTTCTTCTGGTAGCAAATTGAGCTCGTCCAATCTGCATCAATATATGCATCTATATTCTATTGTGTGGTCTTCTAAAAGAGTAAGCACTTGTCTGGTATACTTTTTAGGTATATAAGAATCATAAAAATTGCTTCAAGATATTTCTCATATGATGAATGCATAAATTGACTTACTGCACTCAAAGCAAAGGCAATATATGTCCGTGTATGTGTTAAATATATCAACTTCCCCACCAATTTTTTTATACCTAAGTGTGTTCATTGGATCACCTTCCATCCCATCTTCTACTTTCTGATTGAGAATGGAGTGTCTACAAGCTTATACTCACTTATCCTAATTTCCTTGAGAAGATCAAGAACATACTTTCGTTGGGAGAAAATAATCCCTTTCTTCGATCAAGCAACTTTCATGTCAAGAAAATATCTCAAAGATCCTAAGTCATTAGACTTTACATAGTTCATCTCATATACATCATCTCCTATGATAATTATGTCGTCCACATACATAATCAATATGAATATATTATCATCCTTTGAATATCTAAAGAACATTGTATGATTTCATTACCCTTGAGTTAACCACTGACCTTTAACAAATAGAGTAAACTTCTCAACCCACGCTTTCGATGATTGCTTCAACCCATATAAGAATTTTTTTTAGTTCACACACATTTGTGCAAACTTTTTACTAAATCCGAAGTTGCGTTCATATACATTTCTTCCTCCAAGTATCCATTGAGAGAGATTTTTTATATCCAACTGTTGTAGAAGCCAGACAAAATTGGTTACAAGTGAAAGAAGAATTCTTATAGAGTTTAGTTTTGTAACTGGGGTGAATTTCTAAAAAATCGATGTCATACGTCTGAGTGAATCGAGCATTGTTTCATTCTAGAGAATCGTCAGAATTATATTTGATTGTGAACACACATTTGCACTAAAAATTTGTCTTTCCTCTAGGTAGATCAACAAATTCCCTGATACAGGAGGAAACCCAAACCACAACGAAAACACGTATTATTTTTGAATTTCAAACAAATTACAAACATGACAATTGAAAAGCAGGAAATAGCGACAAACAAACAAGAACAATATAAAAGATATTCGCGGGTGACAATGAGGAACGAGGCTGTTGGACGGTGGGTTGGCGGCTGATGAAAGATGATTAGGGGTGAGTGGAGGTGGCAGAAGGAAAGGGTGGCTGGTGGGAGAAGGTTGCAGTTGCTGGAAGAGGCCTGGATCATGGCTGACAACAATAGGAGAGAGTTTGCAGTTGTTGGAAGAGGGGTGGAATGTGGTTGGCGGCTTAGGGGAGGGGTTGAGGTTACTGGAAGAGGGTTGTGGGCTGGACGGCAACAGTAAGCAGTGTCCTTAAAGGGTTGGAAAGTAGCTGGAACATGTGTCGGTGGCTGAACAGCAGCAGCCGAAGGTAGACTGGGCAGCAACGACAGCAACAACCCGGAAGGGGGATGGCTTGGTCTATCAACAACTAAAAAGTGATTTATGGCTGCTAGAAACGGGGTCATAAGCGCTGTAAAAGGATAAATGTGTCGTCGGGGTCGAGCTACAGCAGGAACACCACTCAGACCCTTGGAGACCATCATCACCTCAGACGAGTTACAGCCAGAGTACCTTCTCGTCGTCGGGTACAGCCCCAAGACTGCACTCAAAAAACTCTCCTCTTCCAATCAGCACACAATAATTATAAATAAGTTAGGAGTAGAGACTAGACTAGGTAAGTAGAGAAAATAGAGAAGGATTAAAGAAGAGTGGACAAGAATAGCAGGAATTTGAAATGCAGCCTAAGCATGGAGGGAGGGATTGGGAAGGAGAAATTAGAGCAGGAGAATCAAATAGGAAAGAAAATTAAATCTAAAAGTGGACTACAGTTATTGTAGCAGCTACAGTAATGCGTCTGCAGTACTGTAGCTACTACAGTTTCACGGGCAGTAAGCTCCTGCGTAATTCCCATTTGCCATTTTTTTAAAAGTTTTTGTCTCCTCAAATATAACCTCCATCCACTTATTCACTTTCAGAGCATCCTACACAATACTAGGAATCTCCATTCAAGACAATTGTGAGGTAAACACACGGAAAGTGAGTGGAGATTTTCACACAACGCATAATGGGAAAATGAATGTTGGGTGCAAGAAATTTTCCTTTTACAAGCAACAATTGGAAAGTCGGACTCCTTAGACTTAAGATTTGAACTAGGTTTAGGTTTAGAACTAAAAAACTCGAAACTCAAAGATGAAGTGAATTGAAAATTGGGTAAATAATCGATGATGACATTATCTAGAGGGTTTGCAGATTCCGGGCAAGGCAAAGAATTTACAGACCCTTTAAATTGAGTTTACATCTGTCGTGAATAGACAATGTCAAATGGTACCACTACTGTAGTTTTTTTTCATGTTTCTTTTTTGTTATGAACAACATGAGATAGCACTATAGGAATACCTTGAATTATTTTCAATATCTAAAACACTCAATGCACTTTCTTCTTATATAATAATGCTTGAGTTTTCAAGTTGAACAATCAAAGTTTGGGAGATACTATTTCATGTATCTTTGGTTTGAAGAAGATCCTGAAACTTAGTAGTCAAATCTTTGTTTTGTTCCCCTTTTGAATATGGGGCAAAAAAAAACTTGTAATTTATAAAAGGTAACATCCATGGTAGCAATTTTTTTTTTTTAATTGGGATCAAAGCATTTATACACCTTTTGGTTAGGAGCATAACCAACAAACACACATTTTTTTGGATCGAAGCTTAATTTTTCCTTTATTATGACAACTAGAGTAAATAAAAGCAGTACAATCAAATATCTTTAGAGGTAATGAAGGTGAGAGCCAATTCTTTGAGAAATTATTTTGAAAACCATCAAAAATGTATTCTAAAGTTTAAAATTTTATTGGGCGTTCTATTTATGAGAAATGTAGCAATAAAAATGGCTTCACCCCAAAGATATTTTTTATCATGATCGACAAACAACAATACCCAAGCTACTTCCAATAAGTGTATTTTTTTCATTCAACCGCGTCAATTTGTATGGGGTGTCCACACAAAAGCTTTGATGGACTGTTCCTTTTTCAAAAAAAAAATTGACCCAAAGTATTTTTAAAAGATTTTATGCCATTATCACTCCATAATATTTGAATTTATTTTTGAAATTGTGTTTTACCATGGAGGAAAAATTATTTAAATTATTTCAAATTCAATACTTTCCTTAAAAAAACCCAATTTAATTGTGTGGTCATTAGTAAATATCACAAACCACTTTTTCCCATAATATGTAAGACTTTTATAAGGACCCCAAATATCATTATGAATCAAAGTAAATGATGTAGTTGGTTTGTAAGTTTGGAGACGAAAGGACGCAATGGCTGCATCAAAATATTTATACCACTTTTGGGTGAGAACATAACCAAAAAACACACATTTTAGGTAAAATTTAACTTTTAATATTTACATCCGTTCATAAACCATAAATTGCAAGCAACAGAGGCAAAATAGGAAGATGAAGAGAAGAGGGAGCTTGAAAAGTTTAGGTAAAAAGCAACTTTTAATGTTTACATTTATGCATTGAGTTTGGATTAAAGTCCATAAGCTTGGAAGCTTAATTAAGGAAATGTGTTTTTGAGATAAAAATATTATTTTTATAGCATGTTGTGTTATATTGTGTTTCTAAATCAAAAATTGGTATAAATTAATGAAATTTTCATTTTATTAGATTGCTTATAGAAGAATGAGATTTTGAAACAATAAAATAAGGTTATGTGGAGTAGGAGATCTATCGTTCATAGTGAGATAATAAACCTCTAATATAGAGGCAAATTATTCAAAAGTCTAGCGATTGTTAAATTTTATAATTACATTGAATTGTTAAGAACAAGTTAGTAGAAATTTCTTAACATTAAGCACATTAATGATAACAGATATGATCAATAAGTCAAATGCACTGTACATGTCCACCTGTTAAAATTAAGCATAAATTATTTTAATTCTATGCAAGTAATATGGCCTGCAACGTATATTCAGGAAGTTATGTCACTTACCTTATTGCATATTAACTTCTTTATTACAGTATTGATATATGTTGATAATAGCATGTGTATAAAAAAGAGAAAAATTATTTAAATGATTCTGATATGATGGTGAAAATAAAGGATGTTAATTAAAAATCATGCAATGTGAGAAAAGTTAAGAAATTATGATTGTCTGTACAGTGAGATTAAAAGTTATTTTAAAATAAGCGTCAGTGGCAAAGAAGGTTTCCCAACTCTCTATTACTGTCACGTTAAAGCCGTCCAATCTTTATAAAGGAGCTATTAATACAGCTATGTAGAAGAAAATCCAACATTATCAATGAAGATAATGAGCAAATGGACTATGTTATGATCATATGATATAAATTTCGCATAACCTATATAGATTTTAGACATTTCTAAGATTATGATCATTAGGAATGATGATAGAAAATGTAAGAAAAGCAAATAATTTAGTGTCACTAACCAAGTGCATTAAATAATTTAGCACTCAATGGCTATATCTTCTCGTATAAACATCTATGCATATTATTTATGAACAGGTTTTTTACTTATTTAGTCATCAAAGCATGTCATGACTTAAGTTCAACTGCATTAAGCTAGCTTTGTCTATGAATATTTAATACTTATAT
>NW_018164745.1:194915-202807 GCF_001263595.1 Phalaenopsis equestris
ACTAACCAAGTGCATTAAATAATTTAGCACTCAATAGCTATATCTTCCCGTATAAACATCTATGTTTATTATTTATGAACAGGTTTTTTACTTTTTTTAGTCATCAAAGCATTTCATGACTTAAGTTCAACTGCATTGAGCTAGCTTTGTCTATGAATATTTAATACTTATATTAATTCAAAAGGCAATCATACATGTTTATTAATGTCCTTGTATTTTAAAATTAAAATTAGAATTATTTATGGCACTGAACTTCAAATATCATCAGATTTGAAGTAATCCAATTTGTCCTTTACCTTTGAATCTTGATGTACAATTTTAAGTGTATCATAGAAAAAGAATAAACACGACAAATTATTATCTATAAAGTTTATTGAAAGCTCTCTACAGTTTTCGATAAATTTAATTATGCACCCTTCTACATTAATGGTTTCGAGGAATCTATCGGATGATTATAAATAGTTATGTTATTGACAATCAACGCAGACTGATTTTCTATTCAATCGATCTTAATTGATAATGGCCAGCATATTTGTTAGTGCGATATTAGTAAAACTAGATTGCCCGCCACTACCGCATAAGCATTTCATGCTTGATCGGGAGGGTTTAAAACGGTGTGTGACAGATCAATTATTGTGGATTCTTAATTGACCCGTTGTTGGGATTTCATTCATTTCCTTCTATTTTCTTCAGTCCAAACAAAGCCTTGCAGAAAAATGCAACTTATTTTGTTAACATAATGTATATTGTAATTGCAAGAATACTTCGCATGACTGAACTAACCAAAAAAGAGTGACACTATAACCGAATAAACCATGCAATTAAATATGAAGACTGCAAAGAAACATACCCATCTTGGCAGCAAACTCCATCAGATTATCATATGCAGGGCGATGTAATTTAACTCCTGCTTTGAGAAATCTTTTTGCATATTTTGATAGAAGTTCCCAATTATTTGCGTTATAACAGATGCTGAAATGGCACCAAAAAATGAATTGCAGATCAGCGATGTAGCAATCATTAAAGCTTCAGGAAATGAAATTTTTGCCCAGAAAAAAGTGATACACAATGATTGATTTTCTCATTTACCTTAAGAGGTTTTAAATAAATTTGCCAAAAATAATGACTGAGTCAGGTACAATCTTATAATGTTTAATGAAACAAATTCTTTAAGAACACAGCAATTAGCTAGTGTAAAGCAGAAGTCTAGTAAAATTATGAGTATTTTCAGACAACCTAGCATGCTAGCCAAATAGGTGTGTGAGTCTGGGGTGAAGTTTTTTTTTTTTTTCTAACAAAGAAAATTTTAAGCTCATAAACTATAAAACAAGCCAGCATAATTTTCGGTGTGGGGTTGGGGTGGAATTTTTTTTTTTTTTTTTTTTTTTTTTCTAACAAAGAAAACTTTAAGCTCATAAACTATAAAACAAGCCAGCATTCATTTAAAAAGTGACCTTGGGCCAGTTCCAAACTTACAAGACCAATAATTGGAGGCCAAGCTCTGCCAGACTACCCTAACAATACATGCAGGTCAATCCAATTGTAGTCAAAATAGGGTCCCCATGGGTAGGGGTGAGCATTTGGACAGTTCAGATGGATCGGTTTTAAAATTGGTCCAACCGATTACAACCGAAATCCATAATCCAAAAAACCGAACCAATCTATATTTTCATAAAACTGAACCGACCCAACCAAAAATTAATTCAATTTAAACGGCTTGGTCATGAACAAACTCAAATTTAATTTTTTATTGGAATTTGGATAAGAACAAGCATTACAAATTACATATCTTATCCACATAATATTGATTGAATTTCATGAATCATTTATTTATTTCAATCAAATATTACATATGATACAAATTTTGATATGTTCAGTTTATTCGGCATGAAATTAAAATATAATTAAAATTCTAATCAAATTTCTATTTTCAGCTTGTTCGATCAAATAAGAATTAAAACCGAACTAAAAATCAAAAATCAAATATTAAAGCTTTAAAAACCAAAAACTAAAATCAAACTTTGAAACAGAACCGAACCAACCAAACTTTATTGGTTCAGTTCGATTTTTGGTTTTGATCAAATAATGCATGCCCCTACCCATGGGAAGCCAACAGTGAGTAGGTTTATCTTAGATTTTGCTTGCTTTAGTAAACTCCACCACCATCCCAATAAAAGCAACAAAAAAAGGGAAATTTACATACATTCCAAACAATTCTTATATATTTATATATCTTACACCTATACTTTTATATATACATTTATAACACTTTGTTGTCATAAACCTATGCATGAAAAGTTGTATTTCACTATTAAAAAGTACGTAAAATTAATATTTTTGATGTAATATGAAAGATTCAAGTGCAATGGATGTAAACATGAAAGTTTAGGTATTAGATATATAAATACATAAAAATTGAGTGGTATGTTTGTAAATGCCCCTAACAAAGATTTAGATCTGAGCATTCAAATGAAACAGTAAGCAAAATTTGGTTACTCCAAAAAGGAGACATAGCATGTTCAACATGTACCCCATCCAGACTATTAATTATATATGATCATTTATTATCATAAAACGCTTCAACATATCATTAATTGCTCAACCAGAAATTCCGATCTCATTTTTTATCATCGCCCTCTTATTGTCCTCCACCATTATTCGATGATACAAACCTACAAAGCCAGGATGAGCACGAGCAAGACAACACTCATTGACCAATATAGGAACACAATGCAGGATATACACTTGGTTAAAGGAATATCATGTGGAAGGAGAATAAGAGTGAAGGAAGCCATGGGTTGATAAAAAAAGTGTCTTTAAGAAAAATAACAAATATTAATATATCATTTTTCGTAGATCTACTTTTTATTTGATAGGTTGTTGAAGCTCATTATGAACACTTATCATGATATGGTTGTAGCTCAATGAAGCGATAATGATTATGGCGAAAAGTTATAAATAGTTGTGATCATTCTTTAACAATGTAATAAAACAAATCACATATCTTTCTCATTCTCTGAATTCTTTTCCTTCCTCTAGTATTGTTATTCCTCTATGATTTTCTCTCTACAAATTTTTCCTCGCCTCAATTTGGAGCTCTCCCAAGATCAACAAAATGAACAAAATTACTGGCGAACCACCTTTCTAAACTGTACATTACCATACTGCCCCGGCAGCAATTCGAAAACTTGGTTGGAAAAAAATGAGCAATATTATGACTTTCATAAGCACATAGTTGATGATAAGTTAATCCACGCATCATTCCACATCAATATTCTAGCCAAAGAACTTTAGCTGCTAAATTGTAACATTTATGTTAATGGACCGGCTTCCTCAATGCCCTTTGATAAGATTTGAACCTTCAATGTATCATGATCAGTGTAGCGAACTCGCAAAGATAATCTAAATTTCATTAGTCACTATTTTTAACCAAAAAATTGAGAGACTATCAAATCAAATTACCAAAACTAATGATTTCCTACAAAGTTGCATTTAATTTGGGCTTAAAACAACAATAAGCAAAGAAATGAAAAAAACCAAACAATGCCCAAATCTTAATTGAATGTTATTCAAATGTTTTTTGAATGTTATTCGAACGATATTTGAGTAGTGTTCCTGAATGTTTACTGAGTGATATTACAGCACAAATCAGATGTTGTTCAGACATTGATCAGAGATTGCTCAAATGCCATATCTCTTTGAATGCGAATCAAAAGCAGGTCAAATAATATTTGTGACAACTGTTCAAAATATGTATGAACACAGTTTGATCATTTTTCAAAAACATTCACGGTTCGAATGTTGTTCAAACTACTTTTGAAGAAGTTGTCTGAAATGTGTTTGAACATAGAATCCAATGGCATTTGAACATAAAATTGAACAATGTTTGGACTCAAAATCAAACAGAATTTGGATGTAGAATGGAAAGATATATTCATGTAGAATCGAATAGCATTCAAATGCAAAATCAGACAGCTTTCAAACATTGATCAAATGCCATTTAAATGTATTATGAATGATAATTGAACGTGATTTAAACACTTATCAAATGATGTTCAAACCAAATCAAACATTGTTCAAACCCTAATCAAATGCTAAGTAAATATTGATGAAATATTGTTCGAACATTCATCAAATGTTGGTTGAACGCTCATTGAATAGCAATTGAATGCTAAGTGAACAATTTTCAAATATTGTTTTTCTCCAATAATTTTTCGACACTCTTAACCTATAGTTCTTTGAGGCTCAACTCATCAACTTCACCAAAGAATATTTGAACGATTGCACCCTAATATAATGTTGCTCAAGTGATATTCGAATAACGATCAAATGTTGTCTGAAAATTATTCCAACACCAACCAAACATTGTTGGAATGTTGATTGAATGGCAATTGAACGCAAATGGAACACAAATGGAACATTAATCTAACCCAAAAGATAATTAAACATTCTTCCAATGCTAATCAAACAATATTTGAACATAGATCGAATGCAGCTCGCACATTATTCAAATGCTATTAAAAAGCTGATCAAATGTTTTTAGAACATTATTTGAATCTTGATTGAAATGGTGTACAAATGTTGTTTAAATGCTTCTCAAACATGAATCGAATGGGCTTCAAACATGTAAAAATGTTATGGAGCCTTGATTGAATGTCATATAAGCCATAATTGATTGTTAAAATATTGTCAAAACGCTGATCAAACATTGTTAGAGTGTTGAATGGATATTTATTAAAATAAAATTCAAATTTTGATTAAACGTCGTTTAATTGTTCCTTGAAAATTGTTCAAATTTTGATTGAATGTTATTAGAACGCTTATCAAACATTATTCAAACTTTGAATTGCGTTTAAACACAAATCAAACATTCTTCAAATACTAATCAAATGTTCATTGAACACTATTTTCCATAATCGTTTTCAGCACTCCTGGCCTACACACTGCAGTTGTCTATGACCCTGAGGCATTAATTTCTCGTGAGAATGCTCAAATATTGTTCCAATGTTAAATGAATGGATTTCAAACACTAATCAAACAGCATAAAAATTTGTTCAAATAGTGAACAAATGCTATTCAAAAGGTAATTGAACATCATTTGAATGTTTCTTTAATGAAGTTGTTCGAATGGTATTTCAATGTTGAACAAATGCTATTCAAACAATGTTCAAATATGGCACCAATATTATTCACATGATAATTGATAAGTGTTTAAATGTCAATGGCGTAAAATAGCACATATCATTAGGGATGAAAGTTGCTTGCTATTTGTGCCATGCACGGGCAATATATTATTCACATGATAATTGATAAGTGTTTAAATGTGAATGGCGTAAAATAGCACATATCATTAGAGATGAAAGTTTCTTGCTATTTGTGCCATGCACGGGCAATGGTAAATGGCACATTGATTCTTTTAAAATTTTAAATGAAAAAATAAAGATTTATGTACATACAATTCAATTCTTATGTACTTGCATATCTAACACCTAGATGTTAATATTTACTTATATAACACTCATGTTTAGCTTTATATCAAAAATACAAATAATACTAATTTTTAAAAGTGAAATACACCTTCTAATGCATATGTTTTCCTTTGCCTATGACACAAAATATTTTATATATATATATTACATTTTATTTGTTGAATATGTAAATATAAGAATTGTGATATGTAAATTTCACACAAAATTATCACACATTACACATAGGAACATAAATCTATCCAAAACCGAAATCATGAGGTCCCTATGCACAATCCATCAACGAGCAATTTTGTCGTCCGCTCGCTCACGAGCTACTCTCGTGCAATGAATATAATGAAGAATATTATGTTTTAGGAGATAATAATGATATTGATGACAAAATCAAGGCTATTTTGACTTATTATAAAGATGGTTATATTTAGATGATTAGTTTAATCTCTTATAAAAATAGCAGAATTTAAAAAATTAATATTTTAAATTTTAAGTAATTATGGTGTTGAGCAATTGAGTTTTAGTATCATTTTTATTATTTTTATTATCAAGATGTTATATCTTTCAAATTAATGATCATTTATATTTATTTCTCATTTTAGTCATGATTTTGATAATATTTTCTGCCACGATTAAACTGTCATGTCTCACGCCATGCACTATATGCCAGGGTTCACTATTCATCATTAACAAGTAAGGTTTATCGAACATTTTTTGCATAATGTTCAAACAGTAATCAAACACTAATCAAACATTATTCGAAATTTAATCAAACATTGAACGAAAGTTATTCTAATGCTAATTGAATAGAATTAGAATATTGATCAAATATTGTTCAAATAGTGTTTCAATATTGAAAAAATGTTGATTAAATAATTTGTTGAAATGTTGTTCGAATAATAATCGAGTGGTGTTCATATATTAAAAGAATGCAGATTGAATGTGGTTCAAACACTATTTAAATGGGGTTTGAATGAACACTGTTCGGACAATGCTTAAGTGTTGATCAAATGTTGTTCAAATGCTGATAAAAAACAATTCCAACGGTTCTAATATTGATAGAATAGGGATCAAATAATGATTGAGAGTTGTTCAAGAACTGTTTGAACTTGATTGAGACTTAAATGAACATTACTTGTTTTAGATATATTCAAACACAATCAAACATTATTCAAAACTCGCTTGATTTTTGTTCGAATGAACAATCTTAATCAACACTATTAATCAAGGAGCTCCAGATGATGCTTAAAGAGCCAAATTTCTAAATACTAGTTATTGAATTCTTGGATGACATTCAGACTTTAGCTCATCATAAGAGAGTTCATTGCACACCAAAAATGATTGTCGTAATTATAAAACAAGCTAAATCAATCTACACATCCTAAATGTTCATAGGCATGGGTGGATCCATAATGGACGCATAGGGGCCAATGGCCCACTCGCCAAACCCAAAAAATTCATCTTTTATTTATAAATTCCTAAACTTATTATAAATCCCCAACTAGTACGATAATGCAAGTATGCCATGGCATTTGTTGTGATGTTGTATTTAACTCTATTATTTTTGTTATTGTTGGTGTTGGTGTTGCAATTGTTGTTGTTGTTGTTGCTATATTATTGTTATTGTAATTGTTGTTGTTAGTTTGTTATTATTGTTGTTGTTGTGGTTGATGATGATGTTATTCTATATATATATATATATATATATAATATTTATCATATTAATGATAACAACAATAATCATGATGAATAAAGGATAGAACTTCAATTAATTCTTTATTTATTGAATAAATAATATATTGTAAAAACTAAGAGCAAGTTTTCACCATAGATTTTAAAAATTAATGGGCTCTTTCAATACTCCCCAAGCATTACGACTTCTATTGTGCGCTATTATGCTCATATTTCTTTTCCTTTTCATTCCTCTTTCATCTAAGCTGCTTATTATTTTATTTATCATATGGTGAGACAAAAAATATATATTCCACAAAATTTTATCATCATTGCTTCTTTTAAAGCTTCTTCTCGTAAGCTTTGGAATGATGAAAATCTGACTCTTGTAAGATTAGCAAAGGACTTATGTAGAGTCATTGTTGAGCATCATTCATATCTTCCAATTCAGCATCATTGATATTATTCAATTAGAATAATAAACAAGATAATAAGCCATACTGCATGCTCTAAGATATAATTGATGCGCATGTTTAGCTATGTTTATATTCAAATATGGTTGCATGTAGAAACGCTCATCAAAGCAATGCAGATAAGTAGAAGCTTTAAAAGCCGAAATGGAAAAAAACAATTTGTCGGTTTTTCCAGCTCATCACATATAAAAAATAAAATGCCATCTATCAAACAAGGAGATTAAATTCAAGAAGCTTTGAAATAATAGTTGAAAGCTAGAAAGCTCCA
>NW_018164746.1:0-29213 GCF_001263595.1 Phalaenopsis equestris
AACTCACCTCCACGGCCATGGGAGGTGTGATAAAAATTCAGCTATGAGGTAAAAAAAATAGAAAAATATGGTTCACTTCAGTGTCTCATTCTTTCTACTTTTATGTCTCATTTCACAGTGTATGTGTGTGAAATATACTTCTCTTCTCATCAGAAAGCCACAAGTGGTACCACTAATAAATTTCAGTGGCATGGGATGATATTATGCATATTTGCTACTAGCTATGAGGTAAAAAAAATAGAAAAATATGGTTCACTTCAGTGTCTCATTCTTTCTACTTTTATGTCTCATTTCACAGTGTATGTGTGTGAAATATACTTCTCTTCTCATCAGAAAGCCACAAGTGGTACCACTAATAAATTTCAGTGGCATGGGATGATATTATGCATATTTGCTACTAGCTATGAGGTAAAAAAAATAGAAAAATATGGTTCACTTCAGTGTCTCATTCTTTCTACTTTTATGTCTCATTTCACAGTGTATGTGTGTGAAATATACTTCTCTTCTCATCAGAAAGCCACAAGTGGTACCACTAATAAATTTCAGTGGCATGGGATGATATTATGCATATTTGCTACTAGCTATGAGGTAAAAAAAATAGAAAAATATGGTTCACTTCAGTGTCTCATTCTTTCTACTTTTATGTCTCATTTCACAGTGTATGTGTGTGAAATATACTTCTCTTCTCATCAGAAAGCCACAAGTGGTACCACTAATAAATTTCAGTGGCATGGGATGATATTATGCATATTTGCTACTAGCTATGAGGTAAAAAAAATAGAAAAATATGGTTCACTTCAGTGTCTCATTCTTTCTACTTTTATGTCTCATTTCACAGTGTATGTGTGTGAAATATACTTCTCTTCTCATCAGAAAGCCACAAGTGGTACCACTAATAAATTTCAGTGGCATGGGATGATATTATGCATATTTGCTACTAGCTATGAGGTAAAAAAAATAGAAAAATATGGTTCACTTCAGTGTCTCATTCTTTCTACTTTTATGTCTCATTTCACAGTGTATGTGTGTGAAATATACTTCTCTTCTCATCAGAAAGCCACAAGTGGTACCACTAATAAATTTCAGTGGCATGGGATGATATTATGCATATTTGCTACTAGCTATGAGGTAAAAAAAATAGAAAAATATGGTTCACTTCAGTGTCTCATTCTTTCTACTTTTATGTCTCATTTCACAGTGTATGTGTGTGAAATATACTTCTCTTCTCATCAGAAAGCCACAAGTGGTACCACTAATAAATTTCAGTGGCATGGGATGATATTATGCATATTTGCTACTAGCTATGAGGTAAAAAAAATAGAAAAATATGGTTCACTTCAGTGTCTCATTCTTTCTACTTTTATGTCTCATTTCACAGTGTATGTGTGTGAAATATACTTCTCTTCTCATCAGAAAGCCACAAGTGGTACCACTAATAAATTTCAGTGGCATGGGATGATATTATGCATATTTGCTACTAGCTATGAGGTAAAAAAAATAGAAAAATATGGTTCACTTCAGTGTCTCATTCTTTCTACTTTTATGTCTCATTTCACAGTGTATGTGTGTGAAATATACTTCTCTTCTCATCAGAAAGCCACAAGTGGTACCACTAATAAATTTCAGTGGCATGGGATGATATTATGCATATTTGCTACTAGCTATGAGGTAAAAAAAATAGAAAAATATGGTTCACTTCAGTGTCTCATTCTTTCTACTTTTATGTCTCATTTCACAGTGTATGTGTGTGAAATATACTTCTCTTCTCATCAGAAAGCCACAAGTGGTACCACTAATAAATTTCAGTGGCATGGGATGATATTATGCATATTTGCTACTAGCTATGAGGTAAAAAAAATAGAAAAATATGGTTCACTTCAGTGTCTCATTCTTTCTACTTTTATGTCTCATTTCACAGTGTATGTGTGTGAAATATACTTCTCTTCTCATCAGAAAGCCACAAGTGGTACCACTAATAAATTTCAGTGGCATGGGATGATATTATGCATATTTGCTACTAGCTATGAGGTAAAAAAAATAGAAAAATATGGTTCACTTCAGTGTCTCATTCTTTCTACTTTTATGTCTCATTTCACAGTGTATGTGTGTGAAATATACTTCTCTTCTCATCAGAAAGCCACAAGTGGTACCACTAATAAATTTCAGTGGCATGGGATGATATTATGCATATTTGCTACTAGCTATGAGGTAAAAAAAATAGAAAAATATGGTTCACTTCAGTGTCTCATTCTTTCTACTTTTATGTCTCATTTCACAGTGTATGTGTGTGAAATATACTTCTCTTCTCATCAGAAAGCCACAAGTGGTACCACTAATAAATTTCAGTGGCATGGGATGATATTATGCATATTTGCTACTAGCTATGAGGTAAAAAAAATAGAAAAATATGGTTCACTTCAGTGTCTCATTCTTTCTACTTTTATGTCTCATTTCACAGTGTATGTGTGTGAAATATACTTCTCTTCTCATCAGAAAGCCACAAGTGGTACCACTAATAAATTTCAGTGGCATGGGATGATATTATGCATATTTGCTACTAGCTATGAGGTAAAAAAAATAGAAAAATATGGTTCACTTCAGTGTCTCATTCTTTCTACTTTTATGTCTCATTTCACAGTGTATGTGTGTGAAATATACTTCTCTTCTCATCAGAAAGCCACAAGTGGTACCACTAATAAATTTCAGTGGCATGGGATGATATTATGCATATTTGCTACTAGCTATGAGGTAAAAAAAATAGAAAAATATGGTTCACTTCAGTGTCTCATTCTTTCTACTTTTATGTCTCATTTCACAGTGTATGTGTGTGAAATATACTTCTCTTCTCATCAGAAAGCCACAAGTGGTACCACTAATAAATTTCAGTGGCATGGGATGATATTATGCATATTTGCTACTAGCTATGAGGTAAAAAAAATAGAAAAATATGGTTCACTTCAGTGTCTCATTCTTTCTACTTTTATGTCTCATTTCACAGTGTATGTGTGTGAAATATACTTCTCTTCTCATCAGAAAGCCACAAGTGGTACCACTAATAAATTTCAGTGGCATGGGATGATATTATGCATATTTGCTACTAGCTATGAGGTAAAAAAAATAGAAAAATATGGTTCACTTCAGTGTCTCATTCTTTCTACTTTTATGTCTCATTTCACAGTGTATGTGTGTGAAATATACTTCTCTTCTCATCAGAAAGCCACAAGTGGTACCACTAATAAATTTCAGTGGCATGGGATGATATTATGCATATTTGCTACTAGCTATGAGGTAAAAAAAATAGAAAAATATGGTTCACTTCAGTGTCTCATTCTTTCTACTTTTATGTCTCATTTCACAGTGTATGTGTGTGAAATATACTTCTCTTCTCATCAGAAAGCCACAAGTGGTACCACTAATAAATTTCAGTGGCATGGGATGATATTATGCATATTTGCTACTAGCTATGAGGTAAAAAAAATAGAAAAATATGGTTCACTTCAGTGTCTCATTCTTTCTACTTTTATGTCTCATTTCACAGTGTATGTGTGTGAAATATACTTCTCTTCTCATCAGAAAGCCACAAGTGGTACCACTAATAAATTTCAGTGGCATGGGATGATATTATGCATATTTGCTACTAGCTATGAGGTAAAAAAAATAGAAAAATATGGTTCACTTCAGTGTCTCATTCTTTCTACTTTTATGTCTCATTTCACAGTGTATGTGTGTGAAATATACTTCTCTTCTCATCAGAAAGCCACAAGTGGTACCACTAATAAATTTCAGTGGCATGGGATGATATTATGCATATTTGCTACTAGCTATGAGGTAAAAAAAATAGAAAAATATGGTTCACTTCAGTGTCTCATTCTTTCTACTTTTATGTCTCATTTCACAGTGTATGTGTGTGAAATATACTTCTCTTCTCATCAGAAAGCCACAAGTGGTACCACTAATAAATTTCAGTGGCATGGGATGATATTATGCATATTTGCTACTAGCTATGAGGTAAAAAAAATAGAAAAATATGGTTCACTTCAGTGTCTCATTCTTTCTACTTTTATGTCTCATTTCACAGTGTATGTGTGTGAAATATACTTCTCTTCTCATCAGAAAGCCACAAGTGGTACCACTAATAAATTTCAGTGGCATGGGATGATATTATGCATATTTGCTACTAGCTATGAGGTAAAAAAAATAGAAAAATATGGTTCACTTCAGTGTCTCATTCTTTCTACTTTTATGTCTCATTTCACAGTGTATGTGTGTGAAATATACTTCTCTTCTCATCAGAAAGCCACAAGTGGTACCACTAATAAATTTCAGTGGCATGGGATGATATTATGCATATTTGCTACTAGCTATGAGGTAAAAAAAATAGAAAAATATGGTTCACTTCAGTGTCTCATTCTTTCTACTTTTATGTCTCATTTCACAGTGTATGTGTGTGAAATATACTTCTCTTCTCATCAGAAAGCCACAAGTGGTACCACTAATAAATTTCAGTGGCATGGGATGATATTATGCATATTTGCTACTAGCTATGAGGTAAAAAAAATAGAAAAATATGGTTCACTTCAGTGTCTCATTCTTTCTACTTTTATGTCTCATTTCACAGTGTATGTGTGTGAAATATACTTCTCTTCTCATCAGAAAGCCACAAGTGGTACCACTAATAAATTTCAGTGGCATGGGATGATATTATGCATATTTGCTACTAGCTATGAGGTAAAAAAAATAGAAAAATATGGTTCACTTCAGTGTCTCATTCTTTCTACTTTTATGTCTCATTTCACAGTGTATGTGTGTGAAATATACTTCTCTTCTCATCAGAAAGCCACAAGTGGTACCACTAATAAATTTCAGTGGCATGGGATGATATTATGCATATTTGCTACTAGCTATGAGGTAAAAAAAATAGAAAAATATGGTTCACTTCAGTGTCTCATTCTTTCTACTTTTATGTCTCATTTCACAGTGTATGTGTGTGAAATATACTTCTCTTCTCATCAGAAAGCCACAAGTGGTACCACTAATAAATTTCAGTGGCTTGGGATGATATTATGCATATTTGCTACTAGTTGTGAGACAAAAGAAAAAAAAAAGAAAAATATGGTTCACATTAGTGTCTCATTCTTTATACTTTTCTGTCTCATTTCACAGTGTATGTGTGTGAAATATACTTCTCTTTCCATCAGAATGCCATAGATGGTACCAATAGTAATTTCAGTGGCTTGGGATGATACTATGCATATTTGCTACAAGCTGCGAGGCCAAAAAAAGAGAGGAAAACATGGTTCACATCAGTGTCTCATTCTTTCTACTTTTCTGTCTCATTTTACAATGTATGTGTGTGAAATATACTTCTCTCTCATCAGAATGCCACAAGTGGTACCATTAGTAAATTTCAGTGGCATTGGATGATATATTGCATCTTTGCTACTAGTTGTGAGATAAAAAAAAATAGAAAAAAGTGGTTCTGGTTCACATCAGTGTTACATTCTTTCTACTTTTTTGTCTCATTTCACAGTGTATGTGTGTGAAATATATTTCTCTTCTCATCAGAATGCCACAGGCTGTACCACTAGTAAATTTCAGTGGCATGAGATGATATTATGCATATTTGCTACTAGTTGTGAGACAAAAAAATAGGAAACATGGTTCACATCAGTGTCTTAGTCTTTCTTCTTTTCTGTCTCATTTCACAGTAAATGTGTGTGAAATATACTTATCTTTTCATCAGAATGTCACAGGTGATACCACTAGTAAAGTTTAATGGCATGAGATGATATTATGCAAATTTGCTACTAGTTGTGAGGCAAAAAAAAAGAGCATGGTTCACATCAATATCTCATTCTTTCTATTTTTCTGTCTCATTTCACAGTGTATGTGTGTGAAATATACTTTTCTTATCATCATAATGCCCCAGGTGTACCACTAGTAAATTTCATTGGCTTTGAATGAAATTAGACGTATTTGCAATTACGTGTGAGGTCCAAAAAAAAAAAAACAAACATGGCTCATAATACTGTCTCATTCTTTTTACTTCCAAGCCTCATTTCAATGTGTGTGTGGGAGTAATATACTTCTTTTTTCATCACAACACTACCTGTTGTTCAATACACTTAAGACGGTTTCATCAGAACAATTCGAAAACAGTTCAATTCCTACAATTTAATTTAAAATATTAAGGAAATGTCATAGCTATGTAAATAAAACATAGATCTCAACCTCCGAAAAAAAAAAACAAGAGAGAAGTGGAAGAAGTTCACAATTCCAAGGATCGCACCAGGGAAAGCATACGTCATATGAGAAGTGTCGATCTCCGCTTGGAGAAGAAGCAAAAAGGAAAATCAGGAAGGGAGAGGGAGAGGGCGAGGGAGAGCAGAGGGCACCTCCGAAATTGACCGCGGGCCGCCGGGGCGTCCCCTCATCGAAGCCTTTTAAGAAATATCGGACGTGAACGCATGTGCAACACCAGAACGTTTGTGAACGTGTTTTTCAAACCCTAAAACGGCGTTTTGAAAACGCCGCCACACCACAATAAGTTGCCCAAGCGGGCCGTAAGTCTAATGATATTTAAAAATTGGAAAATTTTAATTCATTTTTAATTCTAACCGACAAAACATAATTTAGTTTAATTTTTGATGGAAATTAAAATAAAAAATTTATGCAATTTTCATATAAATCTAAATCTATTACTTACTAAAAGTAATAAATGAAATATTTTTTAAAGTTGTGGGATACAACGCAAGGGCATATTAATGGAGGGTTTAAGAATGGGATGACCCCTAAAACAACACACACAAAAATAAATAAATAAATAAATAAATAAATAAATAAATAAGTAAATAAATAAATAAATAAACAAGGCGTTTATGGGATTCGGGGCCATGATGGCGACAATTAGAACGGAGTGATACTTTTGATATGAGAAGTTTTAGGTGGTAAAATAATAAATAATAAGTTTAAGTGCTAGATAGGTAAATAGAGTAGTTTTTTATGGTATTTATGTAGCACCTTAATAGTGCTGTTAATAAAATGATCATCTAGCTTATTATTTTTTTTCTTAACTATACTATGTTTTTAAACTCTGATAAAAATGAAAAAAATAGGTTGATATTTTATTGTTAATTTTGATATTTGAGTGATAATCTTAGGAAGATGCAAATTGACAATTATAAAGACATAAAAATGAAAGAAATCTCAAAGCAATCCCAACAATTCTGGACATAATCTACCATCAAAATGAACTACAAAATTTTCGGATCAAGCTCCTACTATGCATTGAAGGAGCCAATTTATGATGATAGAAATATATTATCAGTATCAGCAATAACCTAATAAAAACGATTTTTATTTTATTAACATGTCTAATTGACATAAAAGAATCAAGTACATAATCACAAAGTTATTAAGGAGCAAATTGGTATCATTTCTTATTTCTTATATTTATTTTTATTTTGAATTGTCTATAACTTAAATTTGAAATAAAATATATATAATATATTAAAAGAGTATTTTTTTATTAATATATTGATTGAATTTTTAATAGTGAATGTGGTAGTTATTATTTATAAAGATATTCAAAATATTTAAAAAATATTTTTGGCACGTGTTTTAGAAAACAGCTGACTTAAAAAAAAGCTCAAAATATAATAAATGAATTTGTCTTAAACAAGTAAAGGAAAAATAAAAAAAAAGGTAGCTCCTTTATTTCTCTTAATGACAGCACTACAAGATTTTTGAGACAGCTTTCTTTCTTTAATTAAATTTGAAAGAACTTTATAGGTGAAATAAGAGATTGTCCATGATGTCTACTCAGTTATCGATATTGATACGTTAACTTCAAATTTTATAATTTAGCATAAATTTCAGAGTTATTAGCAAGAATCTCATATAGTTTTTTTTTAGCAAGTAACATTCAAATTTAAATTAAAAATCATTCAGAACTTTGGTCTTAGCAAAATCATGGTGAAACTGACCAGCTTGACAAGACAGACCCAACATTGAAATTGGCTCAATTCGAGTCAAAAGAAGACCAAATCAAGTCATTAAACTAAATTTGCAAGCTTAGGGTCACTAAGCGGAAGGTAAAATAGATTCTCAATCTTGCAAGTTTATAGTCAAATCGAGCGTCTCGATAAAATAAACTCAATGAGCTCAAGATAACTCAATTTTGACATCACGGGGACACTTAACTTCTATCCTCAAAATGTCATATGAACAGGAAAATCTCTCTAGGTCGTTTGATGGAGTGGTCATAATTCCTTTCTTATTTTTGAGGAGGCTACTCCTAAACTCTATAATTATAGCCATACACCTTCATAAAAAGGGGAAAACTTGAGCTAAAGGTGGATCGAGAGAAAGAGTCGAATTTTAGAGTTATGCTAAACTGAAGATCTGATACATTTCCTACTCATGTAGAGGCCAACCATGTCAACTACTACCATCATCGATTACTGCTTTTCAATAACTGTCAACCACTGTCAATCACACCCTGCTCATCAACGTTGATGAATTCTTCAGTGTAATGAAATACCCCAAAAAAGGTATAATAACGTACCCCCAAGACGGTATAACATTGCACCCCAATGATAATGTAACGACACATCCTGAATATAAAATAATAATGCACCCCAAAGAGGGTGAAATGATGCACTTTGAATATGTTATAATGTCACACCTTGAAGGCACTGTAATGATGTATCCTAAATACATTGTAACAATGCACCTAAAAGGCGTTGTAATGATGCACTCAGAGGATGGTGTAATAATGCAATCCGAGTACAGTGTAACTCCCTGCAATAACTACTTACAATTTTCATAATCAGAATATTGTGGCCTTCTCCAAACTCTTGTCGTTCTCTTCTCAAAGCTCCCTACTATGACCTATTTTCTATGCAGTTCATTGCAACTACAACCCCTTATTACGGTCTTGGTAGCCAACTAACAATATTAAATCTCCATTACAACCTATGTAACTAACTGTAATCTATGTGGTCCACAACTCATGTCACTGTAACCAACTATGACCTACATACTCCATAGCTCATGAAGCTCCCAATGGTGGTCACGGTGGTCTACAGACGTTATCGTAGCTCACTACAATGACCTACGTGACTAGCTATGACCTGCGTGGTCCATAACTCATGCAACTCACAACTCAGACTTTTATTTCTTTTCAGATGTTATTGATTCTCGCAACTACAGTCTATGTGACCAACTATGACATATATGGTTTATAATTCATGCAACTCCTAGCAGCTCCCAACTTTGGCCTTATGGCCTACACACATTATTACAGCTCTCCTATACGACATATCTGACCAAGTAAGACCTGCATTGCTCCTAAATTCTACAGCTCTCTACTACGATCTCTGTGACAAATTGTTGCTTCTAAAGTAACCATCTACAACATACATGACCAACTACTACCATGACTTTCAAATATGGCCTCTACGATAAGCTTGCACAATAGTCACCGTCAATGTGTGGGGGGGGGGGGGGCTAGTGCCTTTGTAGCCCTCGACAACAGTCTTTGTGGCTTGTTACATCTATAATTGTTGAACTATCATTATACAAAAATATTTTAATTCCATCTTCCCTAATTCAAGAAGAGAGTGAGCCTAGACACTTATAATTAGAAAGTGATTTTTTTCAATTAGGCCATACCACATGATTTTTTTTCCTTTTTCAATGGTTATTCATGTAAAAAATTGAAGTTTCTCATCCTGATTACTTTTCTTCTATCTCTGTGTGTTTCAGATCGTCATCTAACATTAAGATGTTAAAATTATTACTTTAGCACATTGAATCTTCTAGCTCACGTCAATTTAACACTGTCATAGGAAACGAAGCCGCATTCATCATAATCTTGAAGTCTAAGATGTTGAGCCCCTACTTCTTTACATTCTTTCAAGTAGGGGGTAGCCTTTTCTGTAATCATGAAAAACTATTCATTTTAACATCCCAGGCACGATCGTGGTGGGGTAGTGTTTTTGCATTTTATTCAAACACCAAGTCTAAAAAAAGTATTTGCAAGCTAATGGACTACATTTGAGGCAATCTAAAAAAAGTTTTTCACCTTAATGTCTGAGCATGATTTTGGTGGGGTTGTCTTCTTGAATCTCATTTAGACATAAAGTTTACAAAAAATATTTCAAGAATGGGGGCAACCCTTATTGTAGTTTCAAAAGGTCATTCATGTTAACGTCCAAGACACAACTATGGTGTGGTAGCCATCCCATGCTTCATTAAGATATCAAGTCTATGAGAAGTATTTTGAGATTATGGAGCAACTTTCATTGTAAAGAGCACTTCCTTAGAACCTCCCATTGTACTAAAGTTCTTGCTTTACTCAGTTAAGGAGCTGGTATCTTTAAGATTTGATACATGGGTTGTTTTACAGGCCCGTGTGAAAAATTTACCTCATCAAGGGATGACCAATTTAAAAGTAGCAACTAGCAAGTTATTAAAAAACATACTTGAGTATGGTTGTAACCATATCTCCGGGGAAAAATACGACCCATCTCGACCTACACCCCAATCTTGAGAAATATAGAGTATCTCTGACACGACATTGTGGGCTTAATCATTCTCAGAGGAGAATCGAAGCGACCTCTTTCATAAAAGGCTATGATTGTAAAGAAGGATCTTCAAATAATAGCCTCATATAGGTCAAAATTTATTGGTGGAATCCCATCGACTTCTTCTATTATAGGCTATTGTTGTCAAGCAAACTTGATTCAACTAACAACCTAACAGAGGTCAAACATTCTTTCTGGTAGACATAGTCTTTACTCATATCCCAGAATGATGAGCATAAAAGACAATTTTTAACCGGGAAGCTAGTAGTGGATACACTCTAAAAAGAAATACCTCTTGAGGGCAAGCTGGAGACAAGGTCTCCACCCATACCCCTAGAAGATGAGCCCAGAAGGCAAGTTTCGATGAGAGGCTAGTAGTTGATACACTCCTCACTAAAAACATTCCATGAGAGCAAGTGTTTGATAGGGTCTCCACTCAAAATTTGTAGAATACTCCAAATTTTTTATGGTAAAAATATATTAAATTTCTCAGAAAGCTAAGATACTCCAAAGGTAAAGATTCACCAAAGAATCATAGATTGCATTAAGGCTAAATAAATACATAAATTTATTTTTTATGATAGTTATGCAGAGATGCGTGCTTTATGAAAAAATTGAAGAAATAATTCAAAAATGTCATGATTCTGAATTTATGGTATATTTTGGAATTGACAGAACTGTTTACAAAATTTTATTACATATGTAAAAGCATGTGATCGATGTCAGCAAGTATGAAATATTTCAAAAATGAATGAAATGCCCCTAATTTTATTTTAGAAGTTGAAATTTTTGATGTGTGAGGATTGGATTTTATGGGACCATTTGTATACCTTCATTTGGAAATATATATATTAATTGCAATAAACTATGTATCAAAGTGGATTGAAGCAATTATTTTACCTCGATGTGATGCTCGGAGTGTTTCAAAATTTTTAATCAAAAATATTTTTACAAGATATTGAATGTCGAGAGCAATCATTATTGATGGATGAACTCATTTTAGGAATAAAAGTATTGAAAACTTGGTTGAAAATTATGATATTATACATAATATTGCAACTACTTATCATCTCCAGACTAGTGGTCTAACAAAAATTTGTAATCGTAGTATCCAATCGAGAAATTAAAAGAATGTTGGAAAAAACTGTAAATCCTAATAAAATAGATTTTTCTGCTAGATTAGATACTACATTGTGAGCTTATAGAACAACTTATAAAACACCCATAGGAATGTCCTCATATAGATTAATTTTTGTGAAGACTTGTCACTTACCAGTAGAATTGGAGCATAAATCTTATTGGGTTATTAAAAAATTTAATTATAATTTAAAAGATGCTGGTGAGAAAAGATTGTTACAATTGAATGACCTTGAAGAAATTAAAAATGAATCTTATAATAATACTAGGATATATAAGAAAAAAATGAAAGAATGACATGATCAAAAGATAATACAAAGGAATTTGAGCATGAATAAGAAGTTTTACTATATAATACAAAAATGAAATTATTCCCGAGAAAACTTAAGTATAAGTGGACAGGACCATTCATTGTTGTAAAAGTTTACCCCTATAAAGTTGTTAATAATGAAGATCCCAAAACTATAAAAATATTTAAAGTGAATGGACACAGACTGAAACCATATTTTGATGGTCAAATGTCAATTATTAAAGAGACTGTAAAGTTGGGTCACCCAGAGTAAAGACTGGGAATGTCGGGCTGACGACATTAAACCAAGCGCTTTGTGGGAGACAATCCATAATTATCTATGTTAACGATTCGAATATGTTTTTCTATGTAATATTATATATATATATATATATATATATGTATGTATGTATGTATGTATGTATATTTATGCTCTCTATGAATTTCGTGCACTTGAGAGATTTACATATTAAAAAAATACGTTAAAACATCTTTAATTATTGAATTCTATGGAAGATTTGAGAGTTATTTGAATTTAAAGCAAAACAGTGAAGAAATTTGAATTGGTGTCAAAGACGTCATTTTCTAGAGAGCTGGCGCCAGAAGCACCAGAAATCGGCGCCAGAAGCGCCGCAGTTACCGAGATAAATTTTGAAGATTTTAAAGTAGGTTTTATTCAGTTTTTGACGAATTTTCTTCCTAGTAACTCCTAAAAACTGTATTTTAGAGTTATTTATGTTAAATAAATGAAAAGGAAGTCATCATTTTCGAATCCTATGACTTACAACTCCAAAGAAACTTCTAGATATGGAGATTTCAATAGAAGAAAGTTCATCAGCTTCGATGCGCAAAAGTTATATGATCGAATTCTTGTAAAGAAGAGATTAATCAAGGAACAAGGACTTGTGAATCGAGGAGTCAACACACCAAGTGCTCGAGTGGAGGAGATTATTGTGCAGAGAGGCTGAAAAGTGCTATGTTATACCACTGTTGCGGTAGTTGTTCTTATGTTAATCTTCATGGAATTAGCCAGGGAGTCGTCTATGTTCGAGATAGGTGCGTACCATTTAATCCTTCAAGAATAAATGACTTGTTTATGATTGAAAGCGTGCCGAATTGTCATTATGCCAATTTTTTCCCTACAAGACATAACATGAATGAAGTCTATCGATTTCTTACTTATGAAGATGCAAATTGGGAGACAAGATATAATGAACATGTAAGGTTTTCTTCATCATTTTTAAATCCTACATCGAAGACATGACATTTTTTTATTTCATCGAAATTTCTTCCTACCATGAAAAATCAGTAAATTAACCAAGAAAAATGTTATCATGAAATATTGTATTCAATCCAGAAGTCTTATTGATGTAGGTGCTTTAATTATAAAATATGTTCTGGGTTTGATTATAAACGAATCGAATTATGGGCTGAGACATCCATCTACCATATTCCTACCATGTAGGCAATCACAAGTGCCTTATAAAAGTTGGGAAAAAGTGTTTCTTTCTTGGAAGCCCATGGACCCAGAGATTTATTGCAACTGCATAGGAAATGGGGAGGAAAATAATATGAATTCAATTGGAAAGATCTCTGACATATTTGATCATTTGGATTGGAAGATGAATGAACAATTTGAACATATCAGGCGCATAGAAGAAGGTATGATGCGTATGTTTAAGAAAAATGCTTGGATTGAAGAAGATTCGACAGACAAATTTCCTCACTGACCTTTTTACAGCTTATACATGCACTACCAATCCATGAGAAATATTCAAGAAAATGAAAGTGACGAAGATGTTTGAACGCTCTAAAGTACATAATTCATAATTATGAGTGCATTTGTGTGTTATGTGTTTGTTTGGATTTCATTTATTTTCATTGTTGATATTTATATGTGTCATATGTTACATATTTGATATTTAGTCTTCAGCGTTAGTTTGTGTGGTGTGATTTTGACGCCTAATTTGATGTATTGGTTTGAAAAATGTTGGATTGTAATCAGGTGGATTTAATATATAAATGTGGGTTTTGTGTTGTTTATGAAAATATATTGTTAGAAGATTGTTTAATTATGGATATTAATGTTCGTTTAAGTTAATTAGAGGTTGGCATGTTTTTGTATAATACTGATTTCAACAAAGGCGCCAATTTCTCGAAAACACCCATAATTCCTTGTAACCACAAAAAAAAAACACTATTAAACCCCATTTTTACTGCTTGGATCGTCTCCAACCTCTAGACTAAGGCCGGAACTCAACTTAGGGTTTGCTATTTCTTGGATTTGAGGAGATTTGAAGGCTTCAATGCCTTGGATTTCATTTTCTCTTGGTAAGAGCTTCACTTTAACTTAAAAATTTTTTATTTTCACCATTAGTTTTCGCTATATTATAGAAATATGAAAATTTGATTTTTTTTAAGAATTTTAAAGAGAACCCATGGTGAAAAGTTTCTTACCAACTATTCCTATTTATGGAGTTTGATTTATTATATTATGAATTTATTTGGATTTTATGTGAATTTATTTAGAAATTACTATGGCTCCAAGATTGAAAAGAGAAAAAACTTTGGGAGGTTTTTATGGTAAACGATTTGTTAATTTAAAGGCTCAGTATAATTGCAATACTCACATGGGAACCCGAGAGGTTCAATTGAAAGTTTAATTATTGCTTGGAACTGGGAGATTTTTTGTTACTTCACCGCAGTAACAATTGTTCCTATTGTTCGTGAATTTTATGCCAATTTTTGGGTGACCTTTGATGAGCATGTTTATGTTAGAGAGAAGAATGTTGAATTTGCTCGAGAAAGGATTAACGCCTTATAACGATTGCGGACCGAATTTCATTGTAAGTATTTTTCATTTGTGATTTCTGATTCATCACTTGATGAAGTGATTGTCTATCTTACTGATGGAAGGGGAGAATGGAAAATTAAGAATAATCACAAGGTAAATTTCTCTACTTCCATGTTAAATGTGGAATCTAAAGCATGACATTACTTTATTTTTGCAAAATTACTTCCAACTAATCACCTTTGTGAAGTAACCAAAGAGAGAGCATTATTGAATTTTTGCATACAACAAATGAAGGCTGTTGATATTGGTGATCTTATTCTACATAATGCTCAGAGCATTGCTAGGAGTAGAACCACTAATGGTTTAGGGTATCTTGCCCTGATTTTCACCTTATGTGAACAATTAGGAGTAGAATTTGATAAGGATGAAGAAATGTTGCAGCCATTTAAACCCATTGGGAAACCTTCAATTCATAAGTTTGAATCATTTGTTGGATCTAGAACTGGAAAATGAGGTGGTGATATACCTTCTACATTAGCTGCAAGACCATCTACTTCCAGTACTTATTCACTTGAAAATGTTATGGAAAAGTTGAGGGTTCGACAATTAGATATAGTGAATTTGCAGAATATAAGAGGCGGTTTGGAGTCAAGGAATGTCATAATGATGATTATCAACAGATAAGAGTTCAACATGATATTATATATCAATAGGTTATGGTTAGATATCTTAGGGGTGATTATATTATAGAATTTCTCACATGCCCCAGTTTTACGCCTTATATGCAAGAAAATTTTGATGAAGAAGAAGAAGAAGAAGAGGAAGAAGAAGAGGAGGAAGATGATGAATGATGATTTTTTGGGGTATTATCTATTTTTATTCGTTGTAGTTTGATTTTTTTTTATTGTTGTTGTCATGATTTGGAAATTTATGTGTGTTATAAGTGGTATTATTAAACTTGATTGTGTGTATGGATGAAATTGTAGATTTTTATTTTAACATTATTTGTTTCTTTAATATACTACGTATGTTTTTGATTTACCTTTTCTTAGAAAATTTTGTTGATATACTATGTTTCATTTAATGCCTTAATGCCTATATTTTTTAAATTAGTACATGTAATGTGTCAGAGCCAAGTTTCATGTTCAGAACCCTCTACAGGTTAGTCTTATTTTTATGCATTTACTATTTTCTTTCCACCTACAATTTTTTTACTGAATGATTTACTTATTATTAGAAAAATTTAAGTTTAGGGGAAAGAAAATTTTTCTTTAAAAGAAGAAAAATAAATTTTTTTGTCCTTTTTTATTTCTCAAAGATATTTCTGAGCCCGTTAATGGTCGACCAAATGGCTCAAGATTACTTAGCTTTTTGCAGAGTATAATATCATAGAAATTTTCCTAAGAGAGCTCTTTAAGTTTTATTAATTAGAGGAGAATTCAGACACCAATTTTGGATTATATGTCAGATATTTAGTATGAAAGGATAAGACTATTTTTTTTTCCATTTTTGAATTCCATTTTTGAAGTATTAAGAATCTTAGAGTTTCATATAAGAAGAAAAGAATGAAACTTTATGAAAATTCTTCAAAGCTAACATGAATTTATAAAGTGAAGGAAGGTAAGAAGTTTCAACTTCAAGAAGAGGATAGTGCTGTTCAAAATTATTAAAGGCTATCCAGATATAGTAATCCTCATATGAAAAAGAAAAGAAAAGAAAAGATTGAAAATGATTCTAAAGAAAGAAAAAAGAAAAAAAAAAGAAAAAGGAAAAAGAAAAGAAAAATGTGTGAGGAGAAGCTTAATAAAAAATTGACTTCACTTAAATCAACGTGAGGAGAAAGACTTTATTATATTTTTTAAACTTGTATTGGAATATTAATATCCTCCCTAATAAAGTTTTCATGAAATTCTTTTTCATATACATTCTAAGTATCTTTGATATGAAAAATTACAGTTCTTCTTAAAATGAATAGAGACTAAGAAATCTTAGACTTGACTTCTAGGTGTTCTTATAATTTTAATTTTAACTTAAGTTATTAAAATTTTTTCTAAAGTTATACTATTCTATTTATTAAACCAAATTATAGAAGTTCATAAGTTAATCTCTACCATAAGTCATATTTTTATGTAGTAAAAGAGTCACTTGAGGACAAGTAACATTTAAGTTTGGGGGATTTTGAAATACCAAAAAATATGCAATTTTATGTTCAAATTTGGTGATATTGCACTTTAAAGAAGAGAATTTTCATGTTTTGTTGCAGGTGAATTGATTTTAAGCATTTGGAGCAAAAAAGGAGCAAAAAGAAGCAAAAAGAAGTGAAAATGAGGAAATTTGGAGTGAAAATACAATTTTTCAGCAAACTGGCACCAGAGGCGCCATTTTTTAGAGAAGAGGCACCAAAACCGGTGCCAAAGGTGCCATAAACTAGAGAACAACACAAAACTCCAGTACACTGGCGCCAGAGCATCATAGACGAATTATGACAAATTGTGGCAGTTATTGACTATTTTTTAACAAATCTAGAAGAACTATTTTTTAGTAATTCTAGAAGGCCCCAAGTAATTCAAACGCCCCATGGAGTGATTCAATGCATCCATACACTTTAAAAAGGCTCTTAAATGATGAGATATGTCTCTTGGATGAAGGAATTTGTCTCTTAATGTGAAGAGGTGTGCCTCTTGAGAAAAAGAAGGGAATTTTGAATTCATTTGAAGAAGAGGTTGGCACCCATATAGAGAAGTCTGAGGAGGTGTTGTGGTGTGAGGTGTTGTGAAGGGGGTGAATTAAAAAGTCTTGGAGAAAAAGTTAGGTTTTGGAGAGGATTTTCTTTTAGAGTTGTAAGTGGAGAGAGAAGATAAGAGATTTCTTCTTCATTGCTTTTTTAAGAGAGAATTAAGTATGATTGTAAAGAGAGAAAGTACTTAAAGAGAAATTCAAGGGATTTGCTTGAGGAGGAGTGTGAGATAAGTTGTGTTCTTTCATTTCTTTGTTTTGTAAACTTGTTTTTATATATAAATTTCAAGTTTTGTCGTATCCTTCGCATGAATTTTGAGCATCTTCTTTATCATTCTCTCTACAATGAGATATGGTTTTGTGAATAATTAATATTATTGTGCAACGTTTTAAATTTCAATAAATTCTAATGATTTGAACTCTAATCTACATTTACTTTTTGATCTGACAAATTGAAATGTTAAAATTTGTTGAGAAACATAAGATCCGAAAAAGCTACGCTTTCTACAACAAGGTAAGGGTCACATTCAATTTCATGGGTGAGAATGTAGTCCATGTGGTTGAGTGTAAATAAATAGAGAAATATATTTTGATGGAAGTATAATTGGAGATTTTATGGTGATAGACTAAAATCACCAATTTGGTCTAGTTGCTTGGAAACTAAAGCGAGATTATTAGCCCTCAGGGGAGGGAGAAGTGGGAGCTTTGGAGTAGAAGCCAGTATCCTCTCAACCTAACCATGAATTAAAAAACCAAACTCTGGATTAACCAATGTTCTTTATGCATTCTCAGAGGGTAAATAATATGATTGCTTATATTTGACACAATACAGTTTTATATATAATTTTAAATGATTTTAGTTACTTGACAAACTATAAATTAATTATAAAGGGGAATTATGTTCTCTTAAATTTGAATTCTTCATTAAAAAAAATTGTTTAGTCTTAGTAAGTTTAACTTTGAAATTTAGAAAATAACTTAGTTAACTTAGTTCTTTTAACTGTTTTTCATTTATCATACATTAAATTTACTTTAGATTTGTTTTTCTTACTTAAGTTTTTATAGTTTGAATATATTTTTTTTACATTATAAACATAAAAATTTCCATCTCCCTATGAGATCGATACTCAATACTCCATTAGAGCCCTTTATTACTTGCATAATTATTAGGTTTGACAGCTTAAAGATTTTAAAATATAAAACTATTTATACTGAAGTAATTTTTATTGTGATTGATCTGCATATTATTATTTGTGATGTCGTATGTTGTAGTATTGAAAGATATTTATAACGCATACACAAAAACCCACAATCAATGATCAACTACCACCTATGCGACTCATAACTCATGCAACTCTTTACCACGACCTTTGTGGTCAACCATCGCTTTTGAACTAATCATTTATGGCCTACATGACCAACTACTATCACATATTTCAACTACATTTTCTACAAATAGGGATGTCACAACCATCGTCTAAAACATTAATTGCAAGCTACTATCTTCATAACAATCAATTATGATCTTTGTGACCCATTACAACTATTATTGTTAAACTATAGTTATACAACAACAATTTAATTCTATATTCTCTAATTCAAGAGAGGTGTTGGCCTATGTACTAACAATCGACTACAACTTTTCCTGAGTTTTCTACATAAAAATTAAGATTTTTTCTCTTGTTTCTTTTTTATCTTTGTGTGTGTTGAATTTTCGTACAATGCCAAGAAGCTAAATTTTTATTCTATTATCATGAATCTTTTGACGCACATCAACTTAAAATAAAAAAAAATAACTTGAATTTTCGATGATAACCATTCAAGTAATTGTTGTAAAATACTGATATTATATTCAAGACCAATTGTTGATCCATGCCACAACTCGGTTCTCATGCTAAGGATGTAGTTTAAATTATTAATTTAATTACAATGTTAATTTTTTTTATAAGGTAGTTAGGAGATTTTTTTTTGTCTGTGTTTTTTGTGTCTGTGTGTGAATAGATACCGACATGTTTATTGGCAATAATGACAAAAGTTTATTGTTAATAATGACAAGAAAATAATTAAGTACTTAGTCAGAGATGAGGGGCAGCGTTATTCTACGCCAGATGGTGCCTGCCTTGCTCGTTAAGCAAGTCTGTCGACTCGGTCGTCTTTTTCCGCGAAGCTGCCAGGAAGCTAATTAATGGCGATCTGTCGTGGGCCGCTTGCCTTCGGACAGACGGCTTCTAGTAGTGATTGGTAGGTGAGAGCCGCGGCTGACATGTCATTTTGGCAATCAGATCTGATTTTATAAATACTATTTAGAATGAGATGAATGATTAAAAAAATAGGAAAATTTGTGATTTATTTAATATCTTTTATTAATTTTAGGAAAAAATAAATATTATTAATGAAAAAATAAATATATTGATTAGTTATAAAAATACGAAATATTATAAGAAATTGAGGATGAATTTATAAACTCTTAGAAATAATAAAAATAAATTTTTAGAAAAAAAAAATCAAATTAAGATATTTCACAATCTAGACTTCAACCACGAAGACATGGTGGTCACTATGTTAATTAACGCCAAGAACAATAACATATATTAACAAGAAGGAATATTTAAGGCTCATTTTGGTACGATGATTCATTTTCTTATTAGCAGTTAGAGTTGCGAGGCACTACAAAATGTACTACTTTATGGTCAATCATTTTTACATGTTCCTATGAGCCAATGAAAATTTTAAAAGATAAGTGTGCTTCAGGAGAAGATTGTAAATTTCCCAGGTGCTTGCAACAACAGGAATTAACTTTATGATTTATAATTTTAAGTAAGGAAAAGAAAAGAGGCAAAACAAGCATTTCTTGGTTATAGATGCGATAATTAGGCTTAAGCAGTTAAGGAGTACAATTTATTTTAAGTAACACTAACACAATCCCACCTCCATTCAGATAACTTGTTTGTAATTTCGGAAAAAAAGCCATAGACAACAACCCCCACTGGCTCGGCCTATTAAAAATGTGTAATTTGCTTATACAACTTTAATTTCATTTCGTCCCTAACCCTGATTTCTGCGTTCTTCACGCACTCGAACATAGGCAACAACTCTTCTCCCTTATTTATTCATACATGAGACTTTCCATATGCACACGGTTCCGCCGCCTCAATGTCGCTACTTTGCATAGGTTATTACCATTCCATGTTGATGACATTCTTTTATGTCCTTCATGTCTGACACTTTTTTGTGTTATGAGACTGAATTTTTCAAAACATATGATTTCGTGACTCAAAATATTGACGAAAATCACTTCTCATGCAATCAGGCTCAAATTGTCTCGATCAATATTGAAGTTTTTCAAATGAACTTCGATCACAAAACAGACTACAGGAGTTCATCTAAGATATTAAATCTATCTAGGGAGGACACTCACATTGCTGGAGTTTTTGTGCACGAGGCAGTAGTGCATAAATTGAGACAAACTTACAAAATTAAGAGAGAGAGAGAGAGAGAGAGAGAGAGAGGACAAAAATCCCTCTTTCCCACGTTCTACAAAAATGATTGTGTAGGCCCTAACACCACATCCTAGCCTGTTACTCCCATGCTGACGAGCACCGAGCCCGCCGGATCACTCGTTGCTGGCGACCCGAGCCTCACAGCCTCCTCTTTCATTCATGTCCTCCAAACCGCTGATCTGTATCGTCTGCTTCCTCTTTCGACCAGACCACCTGACGCGATGCTCCGCAGCTCCTTGATTCAAAACCCTCATGTCGGTAATGACCGAGCTTCCTCTCCCTCATGCAAAGCTCCCTATTTTAACACAGGCCTTTGACCTTGCCGATCATTTTTCCTCTTTGTTGAATCCCACGACGCCTCTCATGTTGTCCACCGGCAATCTGGGCCTCATATCCCTCTTTCTCGAGACACTCGCTTGGTCCTTCTTTGCCTTGACACCTCATTGTACCGAAGCCCATCCTTTACCCCACTTCTTGCCACCAGTAAACTAAGGAAACTCGAGCCAAACTTCTCTCCACTGGTGAGGCAGTGGTAGAATTCAGGCATGTACATTTTATTGAGGTCAGAGAAAGTTGGACTCCATCATCTTCCCTGTGAGGAGGCTAAGGATGAGCGAAGTGAACACAACCTCACAAGTGAAATTCTCTCAAAACCCTTTGTTCTTTATTTATAGCAAGATAGTAAGGGTTTTTGTTAGGGTTATAATGTTTAGTGTTTGTTTACGGCAGCCACAGTTGTTTGAAAAAGCAGTTGTGAAGTTGCTGCTATTCAGAAAGCTATAGGCATTATTACAAAAGAACTTTATTTTGAAAGTCAAACCAGAGATTTTTAGCATCCACTGTAGGTAGCCCGTTCTAGTGGAAAAATGTAGCTTTCGGTTGTAGTTTTTTGAGAGCACAAGTACAACACAATTTTACAAAAAAAATAAAAAATTGTAGTGTGGCACAACACCACTACCCCAAATGCACCCTCAAGTTGGTATTAGAGGGATACACTAGGTTAGGAGCCTTTGTTTGTGATCCCTTATGATCCGTGAGCGTTCTCTCTAAACCTTAGCTCTTGACTTATAAGATAGGGATTACAATAATCACATTGTTATTTGGCAACACATAGCAAGCAACTCACATATATCTCATTAGGTCTTGATATGAATGCTTCATATGGCATAGTGTTCATATTTAAGACATCTTTTCATGCATGTTGTGATCGCTTATACATATTATGAACAGTTATTCTGTGCAAGATTGGCATTCATGTTGCATCTTTCTCGCATGTTGTTGTAGGAACCATCATAATGCTCGCTCTTAGATGAGTGACCCGATGTTGGTTACATTTCCTTAATGAGTATTGCTTGTGAGAATATCTTAACGAGCCATGCGAGTTATTGCTTCATGATGAACACATGCATATTTGTACAAAGGTTCCTAGAGGTCCAATTTAATGTCACTTAAGCTTTTCTTTCCTAGGATCTATTTTCAAAAAGATATAAAAAATTAGGTTTTATTATCGATACGCATCACGTTTTCACTTTTATTTTAAAACTAGTTCATTTTAACTTTGATCATATGTGAGGTTATCCTTTTTATGGATCTTCATACTATTACATTTTGTGCATCCATTATAATTCTTAGATTCTCAGGATGGTGTTGGGGTTGGCACTCTGTCAAGAACATAAGCCCAGCCTTAGCCACATTTAGGTGCTTGGGATAAGACACCTTATTGTGGATGCCTAATAGAGTAGGGCTAGTGTGTAGTCAGTTTTTTTTCATGTCCTGAATATTATTCTTTAGTGTGTCTTAGCCAGGCATTTTTGTTGATGTTTTGTCTGTTTATTGGGTGTGATGAATGTGCATTAGTATATTTAGGGGCTATATTCTTGTAGGATGCCATGTTTAACAGAGAGAAGCATTAATGATTTAAGCTAATGCATTTTCTATAGGCACTGTTAGCTCTCTTCCCACCATACATGACATGTTTCACATTGCAAGATATAATATGCACTAACTCCTATTTTGTAGGTTAAGCTTTCTATTTCGACCTTTTATATATATTTTTTAGAGTCTATTAGGCTTGAGTTTGTATCAGAAATAATGTATGAACACATGTACTAATGCGCTTCATGTGTGGAATCATGTGATGAGGACCAGAAGTAGTTTACTCGTGTCCCACACCTTAATTTTGAATTCATATTGATTTGTAAAATTAGGACTAGGTATATATATGCGGAGCCTAACCACATTTTTCAATTTCCCGGGATATGTTGCCAACCCTACCACGCTGGCCTATTCTTATTATTTTATTCATGGCTTTCTTTACTTTTCAGTCACGTGCCAACTTTTTGCTTCCTGATGGCTTATGGTTTGTATGGGAATCATGCAACAATATAATTTAGGCTCTTTAAGGATTCTAAAATATAAATTTTATATAAAAAGCTTAACAATAAAGATTGAGATATAATAAAAATTACGATTAAAATATATCAAATTTTTTAAAACTTGTTTTACTTTTTTGCATGGCTTCGAGCTAGATTTAAAATGGGTTGCGTTGCATGGATATATCCCAAATCATCTTTAATAGGGCCTCCACATTAGGATTTGATAGATAAATGCTTCATTCTGCAAATCTTAAGGAGAAGCACATGCGCTTCTTCAACTCGACTGACCCAGCATACCAATTTTTAATTAGGTGGTTGTCTAGCATGTTTAGGCACTAGATGATTCATCGACTTAGATGACGTATTAGTCTTTTATGGGAGCATTCTAGCTTTTTAGCCGTACTTCATATTTCTTCTGTTTCCAATGTTTTGCTCATTATTTGCTTGGCGGGCATAAGTCCCACTTCTACCTAGAAGGGGTCATAGAGCTTAGATGTCTTTTTCCTTTGACCTTAGGTTACCGAGGTTTCCTTGGATGACACAGCACATAGATTGCTGACATGACAAGATTTCTGGTCAGGCTAAGTTGACTACTCATGACTAGGTAGATTTAGGGTCCTAAGAGCTTGATGATATGAGTTAATTTACATATTTTCCTGTATTTAATTATATATTAATTCTTTTATTTATCATAATATTATGCTTAAAAATATTATTTTTATTATGTTGTGCAGATTTCAGAGCATACGCTACTTGGGAAAGAAAATCGGTGAATATAGAGAAAAAAATGATAAAAATGTGGATTTTGAAGATTTAGCTCTCTGGGATGATCAAATGTGAAAGGGCAAGTGAGATCATAGAAATACAAGCAAGTTAAGGAGAATCATGTTTTGAGCTATATAAGCGTAAAAGTCATATTTATTCAATTGTTATTTTCTTACATAAGTCAACATGCCAGCTTCCTATAGTACATGTAGATCGTCTGTAAGAGGTTGGAATTACACGTTAATTTTACCCTTTGGGCTATGTGAACCTAGTTTGATCAACATTAGAAATAAGAATAACAGAGTCATACTTATATTAGAGAATAAATTATATGGCATGATAATAACTACCTAACATGAGTAGAGCGTTACAACATGACTACAAGGTGTGAATCCATCTGCACGTAAGTCAACCCTAAAGTTGTGTGGTTCTGCTGCAAAATTTGGATAACTATGATCAAAATGTTTCCAAGCTTCACCAACTGAGGGATGAGTCATTATGTTAGCACTAACAGATCAAGTTTTATGACATGTCATGCGGGGAGCTATGCTCATAGAAGTAAACAAGCGTTGGAGTCGTGGAATGAGAGGAAAATAAAACAGACGTTTGTAAAGAGTATTATTTGAATTTTTACTTTTTCTCTCCCTTGGTTTGAACCTATCAACAATGCAAAGTCTGTATTTTTTTCATGTGCATCTTCTTTGTATATAACATACACCTATTGATGTCGTATTATATCTTTTCAAATAGTAGCCCCAACTTCGCCACTAACTTTTTAGTTATGTACAAATCTTTTGTAATTAAATTATCCACAGGGTTTATCTGCTTTAATAATATTGTTGGTACCGGCTTAAAACATTCTTTGGGCATGCTAAAATCAGATTGGGTACTCAACATTCTCAGGGCATTCATTAACTCTATGTGTGAAGTGCTTCCTTGCCACAGTGGTTGTTGTGAATAATACATAAAATTATTGAGCTTCACTGTTTGGTTTTTTTTCATCATCAGACACTTTCCCAACAAATTGAGCCCTGCTGATATCTTTAATCATTTCCTATTACATGTCAGAATCATGAATAGTTGGAGGGGCATAACTTGATGAGGCTCGAACATGATCACCCTGGACATCTATTTCAAATTCACCATGTGAAGTCTAATAACATTAATAAGTTTTAAACGCCTACGGTATAGGTCCAACTTTAATTCCTCAGGTGTTGAGAACACTTGATTTTTGTGCTTTACACTGGGACATCATAGCCTACCTTCTGAAAGGTAAACGAGCAGTTGTGATGCCCTATGCACAAACTCTTCAATAAAAGCCAAAAGCTCGTCAGTTTATCTTTTACCTTTTGGATAAAATATGTTATAGTTTTACGATATAATGCTTTGAATATCCATCTGTACCATAGATTAGTATAACATCATTGTATTCGATTGAGTGTCAATTTTTTTATTTAAATTTTAGCTCAATTTCACACCTACATGAAACTTTAGACTATAATATACACATCTTACCTGAAACCTTAGGCCACATGCACATCATACCCTAAACCCGAAGCCCACATATCTTGAGAATCAACCAATTAACCCATTAACTCCCAAACTAACGCATCAACCCACTAACCTATTAAATTACCACACCATTATCTTACCCTTAACCAAAAAAAAAATGAAAATGAACACTAACCTAACTCCACCCTAAACTTACATAGCACGAATTTCTTATGTATTTATATATCTCACACCTAAATTTTTATATTTGCATACATAGCACAAACTTCTTATGTATTTACATATCACACACCAAAATTTCTATATTTACATATTCACATACAAAGCACATATTTACATACATAGCACTAATCTTATGTAACCAAATTTCTTATGTGTTTACATATCTCACACCTAAATTTTCATATTTTCATATTTACATACATAGCACTAATCTTATGTATTTACATATCTCACACCTAAATTTTCAAATTTACATACATAGCATTAAATCTTATACATTTACATATCTCAAACCAAAGTTTTATATTTAAGCACATTTCACTCTAAACTTATATGAAATCATGAAATCCATATATATTGCATACCTAATAAATTACGAAACAAACTCGAGCAAAGCTTATATATTTTCAGATCTAACATCTATGCAAGGAAAAAAAATATGAAAACTTATGTTAAACCAATGTTTGGATGTGTGGAAGAAGATTTCTTACCTTGGACGAGGTTGGAGCGATGAATCGAAGCCAGAATCACTAGAAAAGCTCGATTGCAACAAAAGAAAGTTGAAAGAGAAGGAGAGGAGTTCCAGCAACAAGAAATATGAAGTGGAAGTTGTGTTTTTTTTTTGTTAGCCTTATTTTAGGGTTTTTGTGTAAATAATTTTAGCATTGACATTTGTGGATGCTTATCCGACGTTATAGCGTCGGATTAGTCCTCCGCTCGGTGCAACTCCTTTCATCAATTTTTTTGGGAGCGGGACCATGGGCGCCGCTAAACGGACGCAAGTTGGTCGCTAATTTTGCGTCGAAATTATTTCTGATGCTAGTCAACACTATTCCGGTAGTGAATTTATATTAAAATCGATCCAACTTATCTTCACTATAACAAATAACCTAGTTGTTGAATCCAAAATTATCCAGGGAACATGCCTAAAGAATGAAATGTTCTATTAGGAGGTAATTAAGAGATATAGAGAGAGGAAGAGAGAGAGAGAGAGAGAGAGAGAGAGAGAGAGAGAGAGAGAGGTGATGGAGAAGTAGTAGACGAGCAAAAAAGGGTTTCCTTTATTCATAATATGGACCCTATTTATAGGCCAAGTTCCCAATTTGACAAAAATACATGTAAGCCCATCTTAATCCTTAACCTTTCAGAGGACTTTATGGTAATTTACAAGAAGTTTTCCATAAAATAAAGCACGTGACTCATTCGATTCATAAAGGTCGTCAATTGTCTGGCAGGTCTTGGTTCGATCGATTCATGACCTGTAGATGTGCTCCCCATCAATCATTTTGAATGCTAATGACTGTCCTGCGGGACTTTCGTTTGTTATCTTCTGTTGATCGTTCGAATAGGAAATTTTCTTCGTCGTTGCTCATCTGGAAATGATCGTCTATTTCCTCTGTCGATTGGTCGCACTTCCTTCCTGGGACACCATCTACTTTGAGATTTGTGCGGGCACATTTTATGTGTACATTAGTAGTTCATAGATTTTGGATCAAATGTATCTCTGAGGATCAAATTAATATCAACATATAATAGACAGCTAAAAGTCTTTAAATAAGACAAATAACAAGCATTTCTCTTTTCCAATTCAGGTTTCTTAAAAAAAACCTAATTTAATGTGATTAACAATTCTTGATTAATCAATTATGATGTTGTATTTATTACATTGATTTATTGAACCCTTAAAAAAATGCATGAAATCCCTTGCTTCTAATACAAACATAGAAAATTTTATTCATCCTCTCAATTACTTCTTTTGCCAATGGAGCGGTAGCAATTAAAATTTTACAAAATTAGACTCCTTACCACTGTTACATCTTAAATGTTTGAATTTTCCCCTTATTTTTATTTTTTTCACAACTAACTTTGACTTCATAAATGTGGTAAACATATCATTTTTACTTTTAACATAGTATACTTATGCCTCTCTAGAATAATTATTAATAAAGGTAATGAAGCACATTTATCTTTCTAAAGAAATAATGGGGCTGACCTTCATCACATACACATATACTAGCTCTAGTGTTTTAAATTTGTTCTCTCTCTCAACCCTTTAAATGCCTACCCCCACCATTGTTCTTCTAGAACAATGGTGGGTATAGTAGTCTCTCTCACTCAAATGACCCCTCACTTTTTCATTCTATAAATTTAAATATATTTTTTAATTAGTAGCATCATCTATTATTTTAGTGATGGTATAAAAAGTAATTATTTTATTTCCATGAGCAATTACTAAGATATATTAGAACACTTTTCAAATATCATCATTAAAATTTGCATGGCATCCTCCTATAACTTTCTTCCCAAAAGAGATTAAGTTTGATGTAAAACATAAGCATGAAATTAATTATGAGTTACTTTATAAATTGGCTTAGAATGAATCATCAAATTGAAGTTTTCAGTTTAATATTGCGAAAAATCAAAATAATGAAATTGTGGGCTTTATTGTTATTATGAATTATTCATATAGTTGTAAGTTAAAATATATGCGGGCCACGCATTTAGAAAATAAAAATTATTTTTTAAAGGGTATCTCTAATATTATGTTGTTGGATCAAATGGTTGTTTACAGTAATTATTCAAGAGGAATGAAACGACTAACCCAATATCAAATTATAAATCGAAGCAAATTTATTCACCTAGTCATGGGACTAGCAAACCATGTAAGAAAAAGGGGAATTAAGTACATTTAAATACTTTAATTTAAAATTTTTTTACTGTTTTGTTAGAAGTTGAATTTCAGCCAAAGCATCAAAGATAATGAAAGTGGCAACTAAAAAAGCAAGCAAATCATAATAGTCTATACATTTCGAATTTTAAATATGTGATTTCATTAAATTTATTTTTTTATGGGGTCCAATTTCTCTCTTTCCTTGTGCAAATAATGCTATAAATATTGCTATATTCATGCAACCTTTGATTGATCATGATGAATGATATAACGTAAATTTGGATTTCCTTAGAGCTAAAAGTTACTCATGGATTCATGTAAACATTCTTAGTTGATTTATCCTTTGCTGACCTTTAGAATTTCTATTAAAACATTGATTAGAGCTATCCATCTTTCCTTCCATTCTTAAAAATTTATGGCTCCCTTCACCCCATCACATCATTGCCTTTAATTAAATAGATTATATAACATAATGGTTAAAATAAAAATTATATGTTTTCGATAAAATTTGATGTTATGGGATAAAAATTTGACTTTACAACATGACAAGATTTTTTAGATAAATTATGTATGGTCATTATATTGGGAAGTGTTGATTATCAATGTGAATATATATATATATA
>NW_018164746.1:29294-34206 GCF_001263595.1 Phalaenopsis equestris
TATATATATATGTCAACAGGAATAAGAGACCATTGATCACATGATATTGGCTTGTCCTATTGCCAAAGCAGTATGGAAAAGGGTTTTACAATTTACGAAGGCAGAGTTAAAATTTTTTTGTTGGATCAATGTTGAGGAGTGCTGGTAGGAGTTGACGTCACAAAAAGCTCACTATGTCCCACTTGTCATTGCATTGTTCCTTTGGATGACCAGGAACAACATCATCCAAGATAACAAAGTACCAACTGCCTAGGACATAAGCAATAACCGCAATGCACATCTACAAAGGGTAAAGAGACTTCTCCTTCCTAATTTACAAGTTAAGCCTTCAAGTCATAAAGCAATTCTTTTAATTCTTTGGGGAAGGCCAATTCTACCATGGATTAAAATAAATAATGATGGCAATTTTACTGCTTTTGTTGTTAGTATTGGTGGACTCTGCAATAACTACAGTTGTTCTTGCTTATGGTTTTATAAACCTCTAGTCTACGCAAAAGATGCTCTTCAAACTGAGGCTATTGTTGTTTATTGGAGCCTAAGACTAGCTATACCCCAGCCATTAAAATATATTCATATGCAATTAGACTCTCAACAACTAATACAAATTTTACAGCAAAAGGTCAACACCCCATGCCACCTAACCCTCTGGATAAAAAAGATTCAACATTTATCCACCTCTACATCTGTCATCTGGAGCCACGACCCAAGCGAAGGAAACAAACCGACAAACTGGTTAGCAAAGGAGGGTAGCCAAAATAAATCTATTATTTGTAGTAGACCTCTACGTAAGAATTTATACATTTTGCTCAATGGGGATTCTTTGAATCTCCCTCATATCAAATGTAAAACAAATCTTATATAATACATATCCTTTTTTTTTGCTTATATATATATATATGATTTTTGTAACCAAAATATTTAATTACTACCATTTTATGAGAGATTTCCTATTTTAAAATTTATTATATTACTAGTATGATTTTGGTAGTTCACTAACATCATAAAAAAATTTTAGATTTGTAAAGAAGGTAATTTTAATTATTCTAATCAAATATTCAAGGAAAAATTATTTCTTTCTTTAGAAAGATTGTTCCATCAACATCTTTAACTAAGGGAGAAGCAATGAAGAAAGACATTGATAATTAAGAAAACTAATTATTTGGATCTTTGTTTAACTAATAATAGTTGGACAAAATTGTAACTAGTAAATCAAGTATGTGATGCCACCCCCTTTCTCTCCACCTTCATTAAGATTCCAAATCTTAAAAGAAAACTTTGTGTGCACTATAATCAAAGATCTTCTTAATTAAGCAAGGTAACGTTAATTATTCACTAAAATAATTAAGATTTAAAAAAAATCATAAAATTATTTAATAATGTATTCTTAAGTGTTTACAAAAATAGAGTGGATTGTATTAAGAAAGCATGATGGATTGGACTAATGTAAGGCATTACTTATATTTAATAAAGTATGAAGATTGGTAGCTTCTTCCTGTTAGGATTCTCTGGTGACTTATAAAGAAATATTATTTATATCTTTCCTTACCTTATTATCCTTCATTAAATTATATTTTAACTTCTCTATTCACATCATTTATATATTGTCAGGAGTAGCTCTCCCATCTTCCATCTCAATTATTTGATATTAGAATTAAGATTCTGGACATCTAGTATATTTGAAGTGAAGTTTGCTGACTTCTCCTTTTTAAATATGCAATATTTATTTGTATATATTGTTGTTTCTTTTCATTCTTCCTCATATTTATTTCTCTTTAGATATTATTAAATTTTGTGTCTTTAATCCTATGTATAGTTAAGAAGTCTTTTTTGAGAAAATGAATAGTTTTTTTCTCTTAACATTAACCTTATGAATATTAATTTTTCTTGTCATTATTCATCTTGAAGTTATATTTTTTTGAGAAAGCATGGCTAGATCTTGTGCTGCTCATAATTTTCTATACAAAATATAACGAAGGGCTCGTTTGGGTCAGCTTATAAGTGCGGCGGCGTTTGTGAAAACACCGCCTAACCGTTTGGTTTGCACATTTTTGTAAACGTTGTCTACCGCGTTTAGGTTTTTTTCATTAAACGCAGACCACGGGTCGACCTGAGGGCTACGTTTCAGGATAAACAATCTATTTTGAAACGCACAAGCTGTTCCAAACAAACTTTAAATTGATCGTATTAAAATCAATCATATCTAAAAGAAATACGACTGAAGGCAAAATACAAAAACCGAAAACGATAAAAATATAATTTTTACACTTTCAGAAAATTTACATCCAACTTTCTTACAGTAATTTCGAGGGGCTGCAGTTTGCCCGTGATGCGACAGGAGCGTGACGTGCAGCCTGACGCAAGCTAGCGTAATTACACCAAATGGTTGGATGAAGAAAAATATCGGAAAGGAAGGCAGGAAAAAGCTATAAGCTTTTGAAGTATTCGATCAGGGTAAAACTATATTCTTGGTCAACATGCTACTCCTTCCTCAAAGATGGTTTTTGTCTGAATGAAATTATAAAATAGTCTTGTAATTTGTCCATATTGACATCATATTCTTTGGCTTTTAGAATCCTTTGTTTTGTATCTTGTCTTGGCAGAACTTTTGTAGCTTGTTAGCTTTTGCCAAAGTTTGATACTTTTTCCAATTGTCGTAAGTAGGTAATACTGTTATTGACAGATGTAAAGTTTCTGTTTTGCGGCTAATTATTGATGCTATAATAAATATTTTTGAATGTGTTTGAATGAGTATATTATGGAATAACGTTGGAAAGAAAGCATAGAATTTTTGCCATTTCAAATTAAACTAAACAAATTACATACTTAGCATTTAAAATTTTGATATTTACAAATCTAGGACTCTTTTTCATACATTTTTTCAATAAAATCTATAATAAATCAAAGTCATGGGTCCTATGAGCCGTCGTGGCCATAGCAAGAGTTCTGATCTCCCAGGGGCAAGTAAAGAGAAATTCATGCTCCAATGTTGGATGAGTCTGAAGATCAGTCGGATTTCAACGATCATATTGCCTCGTTTGAATCCGTGACGTGCCTGTTGAATGACTCAAACACATTTAAGTGTCGCTGTCTTTTACTATCATGAGGTAGTTAGCCCTGCCGGGATTATCAGTAGCTTTTTGGAATTCTAAAGGCACTTCTTAGAGTAGTTTTCAAGCTCCCGGGTGCCAAAGAAGAGTGCGCAGACCCTATGACAGATGAAGCAATGACCAAATGAGAGTCTGCGCTCCTGCATCCTCTGATTCCAAAGGGAGATGCTAGATGTGAGAGAGCTCCGAGAAGACATGGCACAAGCAACCTTGAAGCAGGGCTTGTGATCAATGAGATTTCGTTATGACCTCAAATTACACGACCCCCGAGATTTAACTGAATTGCTAGAAATGACCTGAAAGCACATCATCGCCAAAAAGAGCATCCTTAGGCCAGAGCCGGCAAATATCCTGGTCCAAAACAAAGTCCCATCAAGCAACAAGTGGAAACCAAGGGAGGACGCCAGACCATCTAACTGAGATATAAAGACATTCGGTCCTCTCGCGACAGTAGGAGAATCGCCTGGTGCAACAACCAAGGAGGACCGACAAGAAATGGAAACCAGCGGACGACCCAGTACTATGAGAGGCCGACCCAAATTTAAGAACAACCCTATAATTAGTTCGAGGGACCCTAAATCACTCCCTTAAGAGTGTCAGTGCAAAGATTGCGGATTCCATCCAAGACAAGGAATATTTCATTCAAGCGACACCGATGAAAGCTGAAGCTTACCTTCGGGGCGAGGAAGAGTTGTAAGTATCAACAGGACCACAACCATGATTCGAAGGAATGCAAATAGCTCTAGAAGTTAATCGAGGAGCTTATGAGGACCGAAAAAACTGAAGGATTTTGTCACATGGTGGGCCTCGAGTAAGAGGCATAGGAAAGTCCCAACAATAGAAGCTCTAATTGGATTTGTCTGTATAAATGTTGTCCATATCGCTGAGATAGTCCTGACTATCTTTGGTGGGACAAAGTTCTCTAACCAAGCCTCCTAGAAGAGGTCTAGGAAGGGAGAGCTATGCAATGCTGCGTCCATGTAGAGGAGGAGAAGTCCCAACTATCTTTGGTGGGACAAAGTTCTCCAACCGAGCCTCCTAGAAGAGGTCCAGGGAGAGAGAGCTATGCAATGTTGCGTCCATGTAGAGGAGGAGAAGGTCCCTCACATTCACCGATGAATATTTTCCCCTCCGGGGAAACCCCTACAATGACGTTATTGTCGTGACATGGATAATTAGAAGCTTTCTATTGGGAGGTATCCTTATCTATACTGGCAGTTCAGTGAAAATTATGTTCAAGTCATTGTTTGAAAAGCTTAACCTTCCGACCACATGTTCTTGTGAGAAATATATATAAGAACCAGTAATAAGATTAATTAAATATACTCTTCAAAAAATTCTTTCATAAGAGATTATTAATAAAATTTTAAAACTATCGGTGAAAGATCTAATCTGATTTATTTCATAAATTAGTGTGTTGAGCATCTTTATGGAAGAGAACTCCTATAAACATTAATAACACTCTCACCAATACTAAATACAAATTCTGAATATATTTGCAATTCTATCATTCATAATTTGAGCAGATTAAGTAGTGGGTCAATGACAATTTGTGAAAAAAAAAATTTGTTTGATTGATTAGGTTTAAAATGTTATTTTATCCATTTGTATTCAATGCATATGCATGGGTCCTAGTTGTTTTGTAGTAATATTTTTAGAGCACCATAATGGGAAAAGAGAGAATAACCATTTTTAAGGGTACAATCCATAAAAATTATTTTATTGATCAACACATCAATTACATAGATAAATTCTTTTGGAGGTAAGACAAATATATATATATATATATATATATATATGAGCTA
>NW_018164746.1:34296-34683 GCF_001263595.1 Phalaenopsis equestris
TATATATATATATCATCTCTTTAGTTTATAAATAGATGCTAAAATTACAAGTTATGATGCTCCCACAGGCCAACTGATTGCAGTCAAAATTATTTAATTTAGATTATTTATAGCGCCTATTTAGCAATATATAATATCTAAAAGTCATACACAAGACATAAATATAACAACTATGCTTGCTTACCAATATTTTTTTAACAAAAGTGCCAGGATATTTTATAAAATCGGATGCCTAAAATATAAGCTTCTAAATTAGATTTATGGTGCCTCCACTTCAATAAGTAGCCTTCAGTACCCATTTTTTAAAATCTTGTTAAACGCTAAAGAAAAAGAGACTAAAGAAAGTGAAATAGAGTTTATAAATAAATTTAAGTATATATATATATA